>NC_056743.1:178960236-179222736 GCF_019279795.1 Protopterus annectens
ACGCATACTATGAAGCCCTTGAAGAATAGGCTAGCTTTGATTGGACCATACTTATTTAAATAGAGTATGATGTTGTTTGTGTCTCTGTCTGATGAAGGGTAACACCTTGTATTTACTGTTTTTGGATTTTATTTGGTTTTAATAAAGTGTTTTAAAATACAGCAGCATCCATCCGGAAGGTTTTTTTGCTTGCATACATTGGATTGTCTTCCCTTGGTTGGATCGAGTCAGCATCGAGCATTTTTGGGTTTATTTGGACTGTGTGTTTGTGCTCCATAGGTGCTGAGCTGCTGAAATCATGTCTATTCAAGTAAGTTCTGCTGAACTATTGAGACAGAATGGGAATGAACATATTTTTGAACATTTTATTTCTATGGATAACCCACTACTCAATATGGGTTTTTCAGTACCTGACAGTGTAAGTCTTAATGCCTCTACTCCAGTAACGGTGGATAAAAATTTTGATGGACTTCTAAGAGATTACAGTTTTAAAATGGCTAAACTGCAACGGCTACAATGGCAGACTTTTCACTTCCAAGCATGTTTACAGTATGGCATAGTCCCTCGTGGGATGAGGGTCTTATGCATGCCGACTCAGGGTAGTCGCTACCCAGACTTGCTGGCAAAATGGCAATTGATAAACATCAGAACGAGTTTCCAATACATGGAACTCCTCAACAGTTATTTTGCACCAGAAATGGCCTCATTGAAGGACGAGGTTAAGAAGTTACAACATCAATTACAGAATGACTATGCAGGGACAACCCATGTGCAACGGCTGGATGATACTTACCAATCGTTAATGGAGAATGAGCGTAAATTGAAAGAGACTAAAATGAACAAATTAAGGAGAGATCACGAAGATTTCTCCAGAGGTAACATCTTTGTGTGGGCGAGACCCAGACCGGAGCATATAGGAAGGAACTACAATAATACCAGACCCTCAACTCATCCACGAGTTGTGGATAAGACATTTTCCACAGTAGTGAGTAATTCTGAGGGACAAGAGAGGGCTTTGCCACCAGGAAACGTAATTCCGCCTCCTCAGCGGACTATTAGTCAACGAGTGGGTTTGTCGACAGGAGATGTCATTGACAATACTGAGACTGTCCGTAGCGAAGAAGCACCTCAATCAGCGGGTGCTTTGATGAGAGACTTGGTAGTGAATGGCGATAATTCAGATCAAGATAACATCCCAGAACATAGTTTGACATCAGAAATAGTTAATACTCGAGTAGTAACTAATATGGATCAAACGATTGACTGACGGGGCATTGGAATGGACGATGACTCACGTTTGGGGGCCCGTCCTAAGGAACCACTATCCGAACAAAATTTTTTGAACAACCTACCAGTCCCGGTCAGGAAGAAGGGGGCATGGAAGCGCTCCTTGAGTGAGAGCAGAGACTCGCAGAACAAAAAGAGAATTTTGGACTGACTATTTCTGGTAACAGCATTGTGTATAATACATCTTCTTATATTTTGAGTCCAAATGAATTGTATGTTTTAAACAAGGGACTATCATTTGTTCCGAGTAGGGAGAGTGTGTATCATGAAGTTGTAATGGATATTATGATGTATTGTAGGACAGCTGCATTACGCAATATGTTTGGAAGTGATGTTATTAATAGGGGGGGGCTGAGACAACCGAGTAGCTTTGTTCCAACTTTTACAGCATCTATGAATCTTTTCATTAAGGCATGTGAGAATGACCTATTGGAATATTTTCAAAAGGGTTTTAAACAAAAATATTATAATTTAAATCCTGAACAAAAGCGTGCATTATACGACTTAAGCAACAATCATAAGGTAACTATTAAGGTGGCAGATAAAGGTGGGGCAATTGTGGTCATGGACACCAGCTTTTACCACAGTAAATTGAGCCTTCTGTTATCTGATTCAGAGACCTATGTCCCGACGAACCCACTTAATGTTAAGCTACTTGTTGATAAGGTACATGCTTGTTTGAAACAATTACTACAGAATAAAACAATTAGTGAGGAGCTATATAATTTCCTCAAAATAGAAGGAGCAGTGACACCTATTTTTAAGGGTTTACCCAAAGTTCATAAGTCTCTGGAGGATCCACCTATAAGACCCATTGTATCTGGGTGAAGATGGGTGACAGAAAATATCTCAATATGGCTTGAAACTACACTTCGGCCTGTGGTAGATAATATAGAAAATATCTTATCTGATACTAGGTGTTTTTTGAGAGTATTAGGTGAGATACAGAGGGGACCTAATGATGATGTATATCTTATGGTGACCCTTGATGTAGAAAGTTTATTTACCGTGATTAACAATGAATACGGCATTAAAGCCATTGGTGAACTCCTGAAGACACGAGAAGTTGAGCCAAGTAAAATAAATTTGATCACAACTATGTTAAGTTTATTGTTGAATAATAATGTCTTTTTAGGTCCTGAACAACTATTTAAACAAGCACAGGGTGTTGCCATGGGCACACCCTGTGCAAATACCTATGCCAATCTCGTGCTCTGTTATTGGGAGGACCAGTTTATTTATAATCATCCTGTCTGGTGGTCTTAAATCAGACTATAAACGTTTTGTTGACGTTTTTATTTTGTGGAAGGGGTAGGAGTCTTCTCTGAATCAGTTCATAGATTATCTACACTCCACCACCAACTTTTTTAGGTTCACCAAGGATGTATCTTACACCAATATAGATTTTCTTGATGTGTCAATAATACAAACCAGCTTCGGATTTACCACAGGCCTACATAGAAAAGAGTGTTGGAAAAATACACTCTTGTCATACGATAGTATGCACCCACGATTCACCTTTCCAAATATAATACAAGGGCAGGTAAGCAGGATTTCCAGGATCTGTACAGAAGAATTAGGTTTTGAAGGGGAAACTGATAGGTTAAAAGGCTTTTTAATGGATAGGGGCTATCAGGGCAAGATGGTCAATGAGACCATCTCAAATAGTAAAGCTAAAAGGGGATATAGATATAAACCATGGCTACATTCCCAAGTTCTGTCAGCAAGGGAGTCCTTAAATGATAAAAAGGATGAGCGTAATTTAAAGTTGATGTTTACCTATAGTAGTAACATCAAGGACATCACTGAAATTATTAAGAAAAATTGGAACATCTTAATCAGTGACGACAAAGTTAGGAATGTAGTAGGTCCCCACCCAGTGTTTGGATACAGAAAGAATAAAAATCTGAAGGACATTCTTTGTGGAGAACATATTTTACAAGACAGAAAATATGTTAAACAAACTGGTAGCACACCTTGTGGAGTGTGCAAAGCCTGCCCTCATATTAATAGGAGTACAATTTTTGTGCATCACGTTACACGCAGGAATTTTCAACTAAAAGCTAGGGCAACATGTAGGACCAAAGACATCGTTTACTTGGCTGAGTGTAAGTCTTGCCCATGTTTTTATGTGGGCAAGACCAATAATATGTTCAAAATAAGGGTGCTACAACACCTTTCAGCCATAAGAAATGGTGATATACACAATGCTTTGTATAGGCATGTGCGTGAATTCC
The DNA here is from genome assembly GCF_019279795.1 of Protopterus annectens. NCBI lineage: Eukaryota > Metazoa > Chordata > Ceratodontiformes > Protopteridae > Protopterus > Protopterus annectens. Next base: position 178,963,761 of record NC_056743.1, read on the forward strand.
CTACACATCTTTTTAGCTTTAGAGCTATAGTGAATGTTAAACTTAATAAAAGGGGGGGGACGTAAAACAACTGACTGAGCTCATAGAGTCAAGGTGGATCATAGAGCTCATGGCCCACAGATGGCCAGGTCTTAATGACGTCATACCTATGAAGCCCGCCTTGAAGAATAGGCGGGTGTTTTACTAGCTTTTGATTGGACCATACTTATTTTAAATAGAGTATGATGTTGTTTGTGTCTCTGTCTGATGAAGGGTAACACCCGAAAGCGCTAACGTTTGTATTTACTGTTTTTGGATTTTATTTGGTTTTAATAAAGTGTTTTAAAATACAGCAGCATCCATCCGGAAGGTTTTTTTGCTTATATATATATATATATATATATATATATATATATATATATATATATATATATATATATATATACACACACACACACACACACACACACACACACATATATATATATATATATATATATATATATATATATATATAGATATAGATATATATATACACACACACACACACACACACACACACACACACACAGACATATATATATATATATATATATATATATATATATATATATATATATATATATATATATATAGAGCCATCAAAAAGGTGGGGTAGGAGAGACACTAAGAGCGAGGGAGAGGGGAGTGGGGGAGTAGGCTGGACAGTACACTTTTGTATGAGATGCTGCTTCTTCTTCTGTAGTTGTTAAGGGAATAGCTTACTCTTTCTTGTGCTCTTTGCATTGTGATGCTTATTAGCTGTGTTTCTTCTTCCTTTCTTCCATGTAGGTATATCTGGTTCTGAGTTTGCACTACTACCTGCACATCTTTTTTATGCCTATTAATGTGCATAAGGTAGATGTATGTGTACACGGAAGTCATTTTTTCATTACATTAGTATCCAGTAATTTTTAATATATGTTTTATATAACATAGGTTTGATACGTTTGTGTTCTGTTTTTCTCTGTTGTGATGATTACTTGTTAACATAGGTGATTCTGCCAGTGGAGCTGTTGAACTCCTACTGCCTGATGCCAGAGTATCAGTAGCCTCTGATGATGATGGCAGCAATGAAGAAGCACAGACTGGACATGCAGTGGGTCACTCTGATACTGAGGTTGTGCCTCCAACATTCCCTGCCTCTATTTTGGGCACATTCAGTATGCTTACATATACCCATGACACGGAGACCTCAGACATAGGACAGGTTGTGGGTGACACAGTTGATCAGGGTAGTGTGGTTACACCAGTTGCAGAACTGGTTAATTATCCCTGTATCCACCGTGAGGGCTACGTACCATATAGGTAGATTTGTAGAGGTGCTCAGAGGAGGCCTGCTATCCACCCTTTTCCTGTTGTTGGTATGTCACTAGCTACTTCATGATGTATCTGTAAGGCCATCATGGAGGAAAAAACACATTTCACCATGGACTCAGAAGATTTAGTGAGAGTACTAATCATTGTCCAGTAGCAATGTATGTATATCAGTAGGTCTCACAATTAAAGGACATCCACCAAACACTGATGAGAACAGGGGCTCATAACACCCTCCACAACCTCTTCATTTGTGCAGGTTGTGTGTGATTCCTTAAGTGTTAGCATTGCTGACAGTTTGACTTTGTCATCAGACTGTGCCATGTGCATGATCTTATCAGCAGCAGCCAGATGTGACCTGCTGTTGACATAAGGCTTATGCTGACCCATTGTGATGGACCCTCCACCAGCAGAACCTGTGAAACTACAAGACATCTGCTGCAGCACTGTAGTAATGAATAACACACTGGATTGGGCAGTGTCTATAATGGAATATCTGCTGGGGGAGACTCAGCATCCAAGTGGCCAGAGAACCACTACATCGGTGTTAGCGAACATGGCCATTCAAGATCCCATTCCCGTAGTGGCAGTACTTCCACTGCTCTGTCTGTGATTGAGGTGTCCACATCCAGATGTGGTAGGTCACATGGTCCTGGACTTAGTAATGATAACAACTCATCAAACCGTCATCAATGACATTCAGGTAACATCTCGACTTTTTGACAGGGACATGGAGCTAGCAGTACAGCTCCTGGCAGAGGTTATTCTCATGGCCAGGGGTGATGACGCTGAACCAACTACTTTACCATGCACTGATCATACCTGTCTGAGATACCAGAACATAGTGCTAGCACAGTGCTCAACTGTGTTCACGCAGACATGCACACATTCAACAAACATTAACCCATACTATGTCACACATTTAAGTTATCTAAACAGTACAGTTGACTGATATACATTTCTTTCTACTGGACCTGACAATTGGATACTTAATGCATTTTTTTATTACTCACACACACTTCTTTTGTGTCAGTCTTGCCCTCCTGTACCCCAATACCCACGCCACTCTATGCAAGTGATGATAGCTATGCCCTGCCCTTTGTACATTTCCCTGTGTCTTAGAGTTTCATATATGTCTGATGCACAGAGTGGATAGCTAATGCTTGCTTACTCAAAAGCTTGCTTTCATGTAAATGTATTGCAGAAGAAATTTTTTTATTGATCCTTCCTATTAATTTGTGAATGATTGGTTATGTAATTGTTGACCCTCATTGCATTTCTATTAGTATTCTTAGTAATGCAGTCAAATTACATATTTCAGTATTACTTATTGGTATATTTGTGCAAATGATTGACCTGCTAACTGGTTTATATATAGTGATCAAAGGAAATGCTTGATGCACAGTATTGGGCATACTCTATAGCTGTATATTACAAACATCAGTCATAAGCTGTTACTAAGATTACTGTACACCTAAGACATGTTCCATCTTAGAGACATATAAGTACTTGCATAGGGCAGTAATCAGTTATATACCTATTTTTTACATACAGGTTCCACACTTAGCTTGTTAATACTTCAGCTGCAAGATGTGTCCTTGGGAAATGTCTTTGCCAGTTGCTAACATAATACAACCATTACATGATTAAGTAAAAGTTGTATATTTTTGCTTGCATGAATGCTAATATTTGTATGTGCTTAGGATATTAGATTTTCACTAAGGTAGTCAGAGTGCGTATATGATGTAATTTGCCTCTTAGCCAGAACCAGGGCATATTATGCATGCCTGTATCTGCCAGCACCATTTGCAGATGGTGTTTCTCCCTCAGACTCCTTATCAGTATCTGCTGGAGCAGGTGGCCCTGTCTGTGGTCTTGGGAACTATGGTCCTGCCCGCTGCTGCCCTTGTTGAAGCTGTTTACTGAGAATTATATTGTGCAACATGGCACAGACCATAGGTATTTGCGCATAAGTTGCTGGGTAGTACTGCAGGGCTCCTCCTGATGTGTCTAGACTCCAGAACCTTGTTTTCAGCAAGTCAAATACATATTCTATGTTAATCCTAGTTTGAGTATGGGCATCACTGTATCCTTGTTCATTGGGGTTGTGTGCTCTTCTCATGGGTATCATGAGCCAAGGTTACAGCACATAAGTTGCATTCCCCACTAGATGCCCTTGTGGAAAGTCACCCGTACCAGACCTTGTGTGCACCTTACTGTTGTACCATATGTGTGAGTCATAAAAGCTGCCTGAATTATTTGCACAGACATTGTAGATGACACTTTGAGCTTTACAGATAAACTGACAGTGTATAGAGTGGCATCCTTTCCTATTAATGTACCTCCTTCATTGTTTACCATGTGGGGCTTTTATTTCTATGTCTGTGTAATCTATGTCCCCCATAACTTCAGGGAAAGTATGCTATAGCATAAAATTCCTGCAAGTTTCTTGCTGTCTCCTCTGGGGTGCATGGGAAACAGATATGCTCCCTTACATGTTGCAGCATTGCATGTAGAAAATGGTGTAATATTTTACAAGCTGAGGCCAGTGACAGCCCTAATATATCCCCTGTGGGTCTCTTGAAAGTACCTGTAGCTAGAATATGTAATGCTACACTTACATTTGTTCCACTGGAATGACTCCCCTTGATTTCCCTGGGGGCTCAGGTGAAGGAGGCAGAGGTTGCATATTTCCTCTAGCTTTTCCCTGTCCACCCAGTGCTGCTGCTCAGTTTCTGTGTAATGCAGTCCATGATAAGTCAAACAGGGTCTAAATAACTTTGTTCTTCTTGGCCAAGGACTGGCAGCATCAGCACCATGAATTAAAGCCTGTTGTTCATACAGCTTAATGATGGCAGCAGCAATCCTAACATTTTTAAGTGTAGTTGTGGCTGTATTCCAAAGAGTTTTGAATTTTAGGGCAAATGGATGCACTAAGTGTACATGATTACTTTATAGATTCCTGAATAGCTCTGCCTTATTGGATTGGTTAATTAGCATATAGCTCACCTACTTACGCTTTCATTAGGATATACTGTGGGACACCACAATATGTACATGATATCAACACTTAGTGTAGGTGTTCATGAATCCAGCACTAAGAGTCCTTTGATCAGAAATGTACAGTTTCAGAAAAGGGAAATTCAGGGATGTGGGTGTATTGGAGAGAGGGGCAATATGTATATGAAAGTAGCAGAGTTTTTTTTTTTTGTTTTTTGTTACAAAGAGTAAATCCAGCTCAAGTAGGTATTTGTTTCTGCCACCTTTTCACGCTCAGATGACTTTATTTTTCTCGAGCATTTGTTTGTGTGTGTGTGTGTGTGTGTGTGTGTGTGTGTGTGTGTACACAAGTTGAAATATTTTAAGGTGAAATTCTTTCACTTAATCACATTGAAATGATTTGAGATGTCTGAGTAACTGTGGAGAAGAAAGGCCTGGCAATCTAGTTCCACAATACATATCACAAAAACACTATGGGGTCTTCCTATAGAGTCGCAATGGATTGAGGTCAAGGACACCACTAGGCAGGTGCAAGGGGGTGCACTTGCACATCCCCTGGATCAGAGATGGTTCCAGCAATAGACCCACTGGCTAGCCGGGACATTAATTTTCTTTTAATTTTAAAAAAGTATGTTTTTTAATGGTTTTCTTCTTTAAAAACGCCCACTGCATCAGGTCTCACAGACACAGAAGACAAAAACAGGTTGCAAAGTCTTCTGTGTCTGTGCAACCGATTGTTTACATCTTCATCTTCTGTTCATGTGCGGAATCTGAATTCCAGAAGACGTTTGGACTGCAGATGGCTAGACAAGTGAGAGGTAGGTGTGTATGTGTGTGTGTGCTTAAGTGTTTAAGGGGTGTGTGTAAAAGAAGTAGTAGGTGTGTGTGTGTGTGTGTGTGTGTGTGTGTGTGTGTGTGTGTGTGTGTGTGTGTGTGTGTGTTTTTCTGGAGTGAGAGCCAGAGTAGGCAGATTTTTTTTTTAAGGGTGTGCTTCTTTAAAAACGGCCATTGCATCTGGTCTTACAAACATAGAAGACGAAAACAGGTTGCAAAGACTTCTACATCTGTGCGAACAATTGTTTACATCTTCATCTTCCATGCGCGCATGGAATTTGAATTCCAGAAGACGTTTGGACTGCAGATGAATAGACAAGTGACAGGTAGGTGTATGCATGTGTGTGTTTACTTGTTTAAGAGGTGTGTGTGTGTGTGTGTGTGTGTGTGTGTGTGTGTGTGTGTGTGTGTGTGTGTGTGTGTGTGTGTGTGTGTGTGTGTGTGTGTGTGTGTGTGTGTGTGTGTGTGTGTGTGTGTGTGTGTGTGTGTGTGTGTGTGTGTGTGTGTAAGAAGTAGGGTGTGTGTGTGTGTGTGTGTGTGTGTCTGTGTGTGTGTGTGTGTGTGTGTGTAAGAGGGAAGTAGGGGTGTGTGTGTGTGTGTGTGTGTGTGTGTGTGTGTGTGTGTGTGTGTGTGTTTCTGGAGTGAGAGCCAGGGTAGGCAGATGTGAGAGTGCCAAGACCAGTGCTTGCATGGCATCTAAAAGAGGCCAGGATTTGATTATGCTTCCATCGTCTGACGTATTTGTCATCTAGTCAGAAGTAGATACATAGCAATAACACCTAAGGGTTCTTTTCTCCATACACATTAAAAGTCTGTAATTATCACTCTGGACATGCAACACCATAGCTAACTTCTCCATTTTATGGAGGAATCCAGTTTCCTGTTGATCTTTTTTTTATCTAAGGCACATAAAAATAAATATGAGCAAAAATTATTTTGAGATTCAGGAAACTGTCAGTGAATGATTTAAACAAATACATTTCTTTGCAGTATTTGATATGTGTTTTATGTAATTGATGTGTTTGCATGTGGTTCCCTGAATTGTAATCCAGCTCTGTCATGGATTTATACTTTAATTTTTAATGATTAATTGATATGTGTTTAAGGTATATACTTTGTGAATTAAACTGTGTGTGTAAGAGGGAGGTAGGAGTGTGTGTAAGACAGAGGTGGGAGAGTTCATACCTTGCAATTGTCCAGATTTTTGCTTTATATTTTTGGTTTGTTTCTTGTAAAATTGTGTTTTTCTGGCAAATCATTGAGGACTGAAGTCAGCAAATAATGGCAGACATTAGAGATTTAGACTTCATATAGTTTCATAGGTTGATACTAGGCTATCAGCCCTAGGGCCTATACAAGCCTAGCCATAACAATTCCCTGGATATTTCTTCCCACAATATTTACTTTCCTGGACCCCTATCACTTGGAAAATGCATACTAATGCAAAATTTGTTGTTCTATCAACTGGGAGGTAGGTGGATGTAAGTGTGTATCATACCTCTCACTTTTGCACAGAATGTCCAGATTTACGCCTTATATTTTTGGTCTGTTCCTCAAAACAAGTCTGTTTTTTTTTTTGACAAATTGCTGGGATGAACTAAGGATTAAAGTTCATAGGTAGGTACTAGGCTATCGGCCTTGGGGCCTATATAAGCCTAGCCAAAAGGGTTCCCTGGCTTTCGCCACCCAAGAAAATTATTTTCCTGTGCTCCTGTCAAGCAGTGCCGCAGAAGTGATCCCGGGGTGAATTTTCTATTTCCCATCCAGTCATCAAGGTTTTTCTTAAAGAGGGCCAATGAGGAGCTTTGCTTGATATGAATGGGTGGTTTGTTCCAGAGTATGGGAAGTCTCTGGGACAGGAATCTAACCCTCCAGCATGTTCCGTTTTTTGTGGTGACAAGGTTTAGATCCCCAGAGCGTGTGGTTCGGAGAGATTGGGATTTCTTTAAGTGTAGCATGTCCAACAGCTCTGGATTTGACATAGCTTTGTATGTTAGGCAGAGATCACCTCTGAGTATGCGATATGTGATGGAGTACAGCTGGAGTTTTTAGAGACGGTCTACATATGGCATCTGTTTGAGGCCGGTAATCCTCTTAGTGAGGTATTTCAGTGGCCTTTCCAATTGTTGTAGGTGTCTTGTGAGATACATGCCAAATGGGGCATTGTACTCTATAATGGGTCTGATGAGGGATGAGTAGAGAGGAACAATGACCTCCTTTTTTCTAGAACAGAACCCTTTTGTGATGAGGTGTGCCATGTAGAAGGATTTCCTGACTACTGTGGCAATGTGGTTATCGATGGAGAGACTACTGTCCACTTGTGTCCCGAGGTTTCTTATCAGACTTTCAGTGTTTAGTGAGCCACTGCCTATGTGGTAGTTCATGGGTACTGAGTTTTTCCCAAAGGGGATGACAATGCACTTCTTGGCATTGAGCTTGAGACCATGACTTTGACACCAAGCATCTGTCTCTGTGAGGTCCTTTTGCACAATGTCTACATCATTAGGTGATTCTATTATGGATCCCAGTTTGCAGTCATCTGTGAACTTTGTTAGCCAAAGACCTTCTGTGTTGGCCTGAACTTCAGAGAAGTAGATGCCGAACAGGAGAGGACCCAGGACCGAACCCTGTGGTACTCCACTCGTCACTGGTCTGAAGTCAGGCTTGGAGTCAGCTACTTTTACTGCGTGGGTTCTGTCAGTGAGCCACTTGGCCACCCATCTTGTGACATAGGGATTTATGCCCAGTTTAGTGAGTTTATCTATAATTCCAGAGTGGGGAATGGTATCAAAAGCCTTGGCGAGGTCAAGATAGGCTGTGTGTACTACCTTGCCCTCATCTACGGCTCTAGTGACTGCTTCAAAGAAGTCAATCAGGTTTAGTAGACATTATCTGCCTTTTACAAACACAAACTGAGTGGGGTCCAGGGTTTGGAGTTTACCTATGTGTTTGTTTATAAGCTCCAAGATGATACATTCCATGGCCTTGCAGACCAGGCCCATCAGGCTAATGGGGGGTAGTTTCTGGGGTCCGTGGTGGCACCCCCTTTGTGGAGAGGGATAACCATCACTGTGCGCCATTCAGTAGGCTCATAGCCTGAAGTGAGACTATGATTGAACATGGTACTTAGGTGGGATGCCAGTTCTTTCTGTAATTCATGCAGTACGCAGCCTGGTATGTTGCCTGGTCCCATGGATGCTGTGTTCTTGGCTTTGGAGAGTGCAGTCTTTACTTGTTCATCCATGATTACAGGGGTTTTGCATTCTTCTGGTATTAAGATGGGCCCTTTGGAGGGTGAGAGTGGGGTAAAGTTATCACTGAACCTATCTGCCATGATGTTGGCAATATCGGTTGGTTTTGTATATTTAGTGCTATTGTGCTGTAGCTCAGAGCAGATATAAGTGTTGCCATTGAGATTCTTGACATAGCTGTGGAATGCTTTTTGGTTGGATTTGGAATCAGTGGTGATTTTATTTTCATAATTGGCTTTGGAGGATTTTATGGGGGATCTCAGCTTCTTGCTGAGGCTGACCAGGGAGTTCCTCCAATCTTGGGATTTTACTCTTTTTTGCAACAGCTTCTTCCTTCTGTTGTAGAGTTTGTTTATGGCAAGGGACCATCAGATTGGCTTCCTTTTTTTGGAGGATAGTGTCTTGGTTCTGTTGGGGATGGCACATCCATGCACTCATGTATGTGCTTATACAGTGCATTTGTGTAAAATTCAGCAGTCGTACCTCTACTTTCCATTTGCATGGGTGTTGTGAAATTTGCCACTTCTCTTTTAAGAAGCATGAAGTTGGCTTTGGAGTAGTTTTTGATGGTGGTTTCTTAATGGGGGGTGGGGGTGGGATATGGATGTCAAGGATGATTAGCTTGTGGTTGGATCTGACCAGTGAGGAGTTGACCTCTGGCATGGAACACCAGTTACCCATATTGGTAATGACCAGGTCCAGGATATTGCTGCCCCTGGTGGGGGTGTGGACAAGCTGACCCAAGGCATTGGAATTTATGAATTCCAGAAAATGTTGAGTGAATGAGTTGGAACATGAGTAGTTTTCCCAGTTGATGGTAGGGTAGTTGAAATCATCTTTAATTAAGGTATTGGGTTGTACCTTAATATTTTCCAGTATCTTAAGAAATGGGGGATCTGTAACCAGCTACAACCTGGATTGCAGTCTTGCCCAGTGTTAGTTGCACTTGGATAATTTCAGATGCATTATGTAGAGCAACTAGCCTGGAGGTGTGGATATCCTTAATGAATATGGACACACCTCTGCCTTTAGTGCTTCGGTCCACGTTAGGTGGCCGAAAGGTGTGGTATAAATTATATCCTTGTAATGCAGAGGTGCTCTCTGGAGCCTTGAACCAGGTCTTTGTCACTGCATAGATGTCGATGTTCTCCATTTTAAGGAGTGCTTTGAATGAGTGCATTTTGAGGTTTAGACTTCTAGCATTGAGTAGCATTAACCTCAGAGTTTGCTTGCCTGTACCTGTTACAATGGTGAATTTAGCATTTGAACCTTGCCTAAAAAAGGCACCATAGCAGTGGCAAAAGCCTTAGCCAATATCCCTAATCCCGGGGGCAATAGGTGCAGGCCATCTCTGGCAAAGCATCGTAGTCTCTTGACCATGTCGTCCCAGGCAGACAGATACTGGATCCCCTTAGAATGACACCAGAAGCTTATCCAATTGTTGAAGTCAATCATTTTGTCCTTGTACTGTGGTATCATTCTGGGCAATGGCAGAATGCTACTCAGGGCTAGGGTCATACCTGCCTGGGCTACAAGATCCGAGAGCTCCTCCATGTCTCTTTTTATGTAGTCCAGGTAGGTATGTCTCAGGTCATTCACACCAACATGGACAATGACAAAGCCATATTTATACTTGTTGTGGAGTGACCTGAGTGCATGCATTATGTGGCAAAGCCTGGCACCCGACAGGCAGCTGGCAGTAGCCTTCTCCTTGTTTAGCCTGGTGAGTGGGACATTAGTGTGCCTGACCTTAGAGTCACCTATGACTAGTGTGTTGGGTACGTTGTTTTGCCTTATGGGCTGAGGTTGAGTGGCACACTGATTTTGTGGGATATGTGTCATTTGGGTAGTGTTGGGGGATGGTGGTTGTCTGCGTTTCAGCCTGGAAGGTCTCTGTTGCTAGGGCAAATTTTCATTGAGAGCCTCTGTGAATGTGGGTGTGTGCTTTGAGTTTCTATGTGTGGGTTTTGGTAGTGTGGGTTTTGAAGGCCTACGTGTTGAGTAGTGTGGTGTGGTGCAGGTGTTAACCTTTTCCTCTTGACTGTCTAGTCCAGTCTTGGCTGGAGAGAGATTGGCTTCCAGTTTGGCTATATAAGTGCATCTCTCACAGGTTGCAGTGTTGGGTGGTAGGAGGAGAGGGCTGTCAGTGTACATGAGGCAATTGCTACATTAAAGATACCCAGATTCATCAGGTGGACAGAAGAAAACTCCGGGAGAGGACCCATGGACATGCCTGGATAGGTGCTTATTAATTTAAGTACTAAGAACTGTTTTCCTCTTGATAAGTGAGGAAAGTCGAGTGTTGTAGTAGTTTGTAGTTTATTTAGTGCTTACAATGAGTTCTGAGCAAGTGCTGAGCACAAGGAAACAGTTTTGAGTGCTGAAACTAAAAAAATGGCTAGTTCTAGCTAAGACTAGCTAGTTTTAGCACCAGTCTCAAGAAGAGAAGCAGGCCACAGCCTGTTTGGTGATCCACAGTCTTGTCCCAGATGAGGCAAGGGTCTGCAGGCTTGTAGCCTGTTTCTGGTAGATGATTCGAATAGCAACCAGACCAATCAGGTATGTTAAGCACATACACTCACTCTCCAACCAGAAAGAGTCAGGAATCAATGCACTTTGCTCCTACTCTCACCAGGATCAGAATATAAGCACAGGTTCTAAGGTGTCACCTATAAAGCAGTTATTAAGCTTTCTGGTCGTCATCAGTCTCCAGGAAATAATGTAACTGCACTCCTTCTCTCACTAGGAGAAAACAGAAGCACTAATCCCAAGATGACTACTGAAAGGCAGAATGTGGGCTCTACAATAACTGGTGGTCTTGCAATAGATGCTTAAAGGTAAGATGAAAAAATGGTTTATCCTAAACACTGCAGTGTGCACTAGAGGAGTTAGATGTTAAAGTAGGTAACTTAAGTTTTACCCTTCTAAAAGTTAAGTTTTACTGGAGAGTCAATATTTTTAAAACAGCAAGATAGATTGAAAGGTGGTGGTCACTTTTGTATTCTGGTACTATGGAATTCAGTAGGATGGCCAATAAATTTAAATAGTTGATGGGGAGTGATTTCACAAAATGATAATTTTGTGCTTTCTCACATCAGTCAATAAAAACAGAGAGGAAATGAGATATATGGTCAAATTAACATAAGGGGCAGGCAGCTAGAAAGACAGTGGTGTTTAGAACACAACAGTAACCGGGTGGGAAACATTTCGGTCTAACTCACAAGAGACAGAGCTGTAGTCTCTTTTCAAGTTTTAGTATGCAGTTAAAAGCAGAATACAAGTAAAACACAGTGTAAAGAAAACAAATCACAGTATACAAAATAGAAAAAGGCAATAAAGTAATACAAAACACAACAAATAAAAAACAAACTAACCTTTCCCTCACAGCAAACTGTAGCAGAATCTGGGTGAGCCTTTCCAGTAAAGCTCTGAAATGTTTTCTTTTACCCCTTAAATAGAAGGTTTATTTCCTAGCTCCACCCCCTCAGTTCACAGATGATTATCCTTAGCTGACCTGTGTAACTTATATGTGACTCCTTAATTGAGCTCTTCTAATTTCTGTCTGACTCACAAGAGACAGAGCTGTGGTCTCTTTTCAAGTTTTAGTATGCAGTTAAAAGCAGAATACAAGTAAAACAGTGTAAAGAAAACAAATCACAGTGTACAAAATAGAAAAAGGCAATAAAGTAATACCAAATACAACAAATAAAAAGCAAACTAAGCTTTCCCTCACAGCAAACTGTAGTAGAATCTGGGAGAGCCTTTCCAGTAAAGCTCTGAAATGTTTCATTTTACCCCTTAAATAGAAGGTTTAGTTCCTAGCTCCACCCCCTCAGTTCACAGATGATTAACCTTAGCTGACCTATGTAACTTATGTTTGACTCCTTAATTGACCTCTTCTAATTTCTGTCTGACTCACAATAGATAGAGCTGTGGTCTCTTTTCATGTTTTAGTATGCAGTTAAAAGCAGAATACAAGTAAAACACAGTGTAAAGAAAACAAATCACAGTATAAAAAATAGAAAAAGGCAATAAAGTAATACAAAACACAACAAATAAAAAGCAAACTAACCTTTCCATCACAGCAAACTGTAGCAGAATTTGGGTGAGCCTTTCCAGTAAAGCAAGTTACTAAATAATGGCATGCATTTGAGTTTCAGACTTCATATCCTTCAGAAAATACATTCTAACACAAATCCTGCTATTCTACCAACTTTGTAAAATGTGTGTGTGTGTGTGTGTGTGTGTGTGTGTGTGTGTGTGTGTGTCTATTGAATATCCAGATTTCTGCCCCATATATTTGTCTGTTCCTCCTAAAAAGGATTGAAATTGCTAAATAGTGACATACATTTGAGTTTTAGACATCATATCCTTTAGGAAAAATCCATACTAACACAAATCCTATTATTGTAGCAATTTTCAATGTTCATGAGAGCAATATTTATAATCTGTCCCTATTTATGTTAGGTTTTGTTTAGATTTATTGCACTAAGAGGTTGAGGTGTGTGTGAGAGAGAGTGAAATGCCCTAGTTATAGTTAGTAGGTGGAATTTAGTACCTGGTTATGCCCTTGTATCACATAACCCTACCTATTCTACTATTAACTCCCCAAATTCATCTTTGATCACATGCTGGAGCTCTGATCCCCTGTAGGCTTGGTCATCTGAAAGGGTACTTTTAACTGTAGAATCTTACTTGATGTATTTTTTTCCTCTTACCAATGTATAACTGACATTGTCTTTTTACCCATGTTCTATATCATCTTTTACCTGGAGTGTTTGTATTCATTTCTTGTTTTATTACTATGCTTGGCATACATGATGTAACCTGTTTTGTGTATTATGCTGGATGTACTGTATTTGTATAACTTGATGTTGGAGCTTTTCTCCCCGGGCCTCCGCTGAAAATGGACCTGTTCCAGTCGGAATTTCCTGGTTAACAAATGTAAAATAAAATAAAATAAATAATTTATTTTTAAGTGCATTTTCAAGGAATTGTGAGCTTCAAGGGAAGAGACGTTTACTACTGCTCATGCTAAGTCTGCTTAACTGTTTTGTTTATTAAATGGCATCACTATTGTGGTATAGAATTTTAAAGCCATGTTAGTAGCACAACAGGTAGAATACTTGTGTGTGTCTTGATGCAGAAAACTGTAGGTTCTACTCCCATAGCATGTAGCTTTGTATTCTAAGGGGGCAGGGTACTGCAGTCCTGAGTATGTCTTCTGGATGAGATGCCTAATAGCTATGAACCTGTTTTTCAGTTTGCCATCCATTCCCTATTGCAATATAACAGCTTACATTTTTTTAAAGTAACATATGCAATGTGTTCTTCAAGGACAGCAGGCACTGAATTTGTAGATGAAACACTGAAATATAAAGTTGTTTTCTAACAGCAACCTCTTCATTAGATTCAGATCTCTTCAATGTAGAATTATTCAGATTACTTTTACTTCTGCGGAGATTGTGCATATTGATTGACATTGGTGGTGTGTGACAACAGACGTTTGAGTGGCCTTTTATGGTTGAAATGTTCTAAATTGGACAACTTTGTCATTAGCGGTTCATATGTTTTGTTTCATTGCTTACTGGAAAAATTTTCACAACAATAAATTTAAAGGAAACTCTAACAAGTGGTGCTGTATTATACAGTGATATAATTTAATTATTATATATTATAATTTAATTCAATCAGGAAGGTGAATCAAAGAACTTTTGTGTAGTCCTAAGAATTTGTGCAAGGGGCTATGATTTGAAAACAGCCCAAAGGTAAACTTAACCCACCACTGGCCAGATGCATTTTCTTTGAATGTGAGTTTCAATGCCATTTTAGTGACTGCCAGTTTCTAAGGCAAGAAGTTTTAATGCTAAGACTGTTTTCACTGTAAAACTGCATTGCTTTGTTTAGCAAATGTCTATCAATGTTTGTGCTATACAATTTGAAATAAAAGTTGTAAATTAAATTCAAATATCTGTAATCATTGTAGAAGTAAAACATAAAACAATATGCACACAGAGTTTTGAACAGTATTTATGGCAACTGGGAGGAAATAACCAAATAATGGGACACTGGAATGGCTGCGTGGGGGGCGGGGGCGCAGAGTGGAGGGGCTCTGGGTTTGCACCCCCTGCAAAAAACACCTGTAGGCTCCCCTGGTTGAGGTTGACTCAGGGGCAATTACTTACTTTGCTTGCAATTCAGAAACTGGGAACTCTGGGTGGGCAAAATATTTCCAGTGAGAAGTAAACTTCAATTCTTGTATTTGTGGACAGATTCTGCAGCTTGTTCACAGTCGTTAGAAGTATACCCTGTAACACAGGTTTATTCATATCAGTACTTTGTGTGCAAATGTTGATGAAATATTCCCTAGAAAATAATTTTTGCATCATTTATTTGTAGGCAGTTTTGATCACAGTAAAACAAGCTGTACCTTGCAGAACAGGCTTAATAGGGCAGTCTTTGTGGCAAAGATGAACTCAAACATTTGAGGGTAATTAGCTGACATATGTTTTGTGTGTGTGTGTATATATATATATATATGTGTGTGTGTGTGTGTGTGTGTGTGTGTGTGTGTGTGTGTGTGTGTGTGTGTGTGTATGTTTCTGTGGAATTACTGTTTACTTCAAGTGTCACAATCCTTAAGTGCATTGTGTTGTTGATGTCTCAGTCAGTCAAATTTTGCTTTGTTGCAGGTGTTGTGTAGTTATATATGTGAGGCTGAGAGGTTCAGCAATTCTAGGAAAAGAGAAATTCTGATTTATGCAGCTTCAGAGATAACATAGCATACCCCCCCCCACACACACACACACACACACTCACAAAAAAGCAATACTTTGTTGCTACTCTGTTTTCTGAGTTCCTTTGTTTTGAGTCTGCATTATTATAAAGTGTGTATGCCTGAGATATAATGTCATGTGCCTCAGCTTAAAGAGATGCAATGTCTCATTGTACATATGTATATATTTAAAACCAGTAGACATTCACTCTTTCAGAAAGAGTTTATCAGGTACTGAGAAATGGGTAGGTTGGCCATCTGTAGGATAGAGCATCTACCAGGGCCTTTATAAGCCTAGCCCTGCAGTCCAACCCAATTGTGATTCTATGTATCATGGGCACTTATTAGGAGAGGGTATGTTATTTAAGAAGTATCTAAAGGTTATATGGGGGGGTATGTTAGTTTGGGCATTACTGTCTGCCTCTTTTTATCAGAGGCATGGGTGCGAGACTCGGGATAAATTTCCAATTTCCTATCCATTGGTCAAGGTTACACTTAAATAAGGTTAAGGATGGACTTTGCTTCACATGGATGGGTAGCCTGTTCCAGAGCATGGGAATCCTCTGAGACACACATCTGTCAAGCCAACATGTCTTATTTATGTCACAAGTAAAATTTAAATCCTTAGATCTAGTGGTTCTGATGGTGTTCATTTTGTGGATGTGCAAAAAGTCCATCAGAGCTGGATCTGAGGATGCCTTGTATGTCAGGCATAGATTGCCTCTCAGTCACCTGTAGGAAACAGAGTATTCAGATAGGGCTTTAAGGCAATCCGTATAGGACAATGTGTTCATAACCTGGATTCTCCTGGTAATGAACCTTTGCAGTATACCAACTATTGCATATGTCTGGTATATGCCAAAAGGGACATCATATGCAATGGTGGGTCTGATAAGGGCTGAATAAAGTGGCACTATGACCTCCTTGGGCCTGGATACCATGCCCTTACTTATAGATTGTGTGATAGAGAATGATTTTCTTACTACACTGGCCACATGTCGGTAAAAGGCTAGATTACTGTCTGTATATGTTGCTAGATCCCTGACTATTGGGTCTACTCTTAAGGGTGTCTTATCAAAGGAGTAAATTGCCTGGGTTGCAGTTTTCCCAAAGTCACGTAATACATTTATTGCCACTGAATTTTAATCTGTGACTTTAGCACCAGTCATTTCCCTGTGTTAGATCCTCTTATAAGAATCTACAATAGTTCCTAATTTGCAGTCATCTGTCAACTTGGTTAGCCAAATGCCATTTGACATTAACCTTTACCTCAAGAGGTAAATGCCAAATAGTAGCAGTCCCAGTATGGAGCCCTGAGGTACACCACTGGTGACCAGTCTCTTAGTGGAGATGGTATCAGCAATCCTGACTTTCTGGGTCCTGTCTGTAAGCCAGGTGGCATTCCAGCTAGATATGTATGGGTTTATGCTCAGTTCAATGATTTTGTGAACTGTACCCATATGGGGTATTGTACTGAAAGTCTTAGCCAGGTCCATGTAGGAAGTATGCACCATTTTCCCTTCATCTATTGCCTTACTGACCTTCTCAAAGAAATCCACAGTAGGCATGACCTTCCCTTGACAAAGCCAAATTGGGACAGGTACAAGGCTGCCTATGTCTTTGATCATTTCCTTAATAATGTGTTTCATGGTTTTGCATATTAGACAAGTCAGACTAATAGTTAGAAACCACAGTAGAACCAAATATCAGATGCAGAAACAACAGATCAAACACAACCAGGAATCCACCAAGCAGTTTTCTAAACAGCAATATTTTATTCAGATAAAATCTTAGTGCTTCAGCTAAAAAGCCTTTTCAGAGTATAAAAAACACAAATAACACACATCCTTTATTTACAAAACAATTTCTAATTATTCAATAAAATAACTAAAGCAATTATGTCATTACAAAACATTTACCCAATTAAAATCCTCCGATTACATTCTGTATTAAATCCTTTAGGGATTAAAGTTTCACACTTTAATATAAAAATAGATTATTTTTGTAACAGTTTAAGTTTCAGAAGGGAAGTATTGAACCTATCCACCATAACCTGTTCTAATATACTGACCTGAAGTCCTTCCACGTTACTATTGTGATATTCTTTAAAATGTGCAGCTACTGGGATTCCCATCTTACACTTCTTTATGTTGCTAATATGTTCTAAAATTCTAACTTGAAGGCGCCCTTTTACTTTCACCAGCATAATATTTATTACATGGACATCTAAGTACATAGGCAACCCCCTCAATATCACATCTAAAATATTTTGTGTCTCGTATTTTTTCCATTAATATTTGAGAACTGCCTAACCACAAAATTACATCAGGAACACCTTTCACAAGGGAAGGTCCCTTTAAGGCTTTTTCCCTTCCAATATTAATCTTAGGAGTTACAATTCTACCTCTAACTAGTATATTTCCTATGCTCATTCCATGTTTGTGTGATACACATTGTCTTTCTTCCAAAATATCACAAAATTATTTTTGTTGTATTAGACGCCCCCCCCCCCAAAAAAAAAAAATTAAGCGATTGCACTAGATGTACACTAAACAAACTGTATTTAGTTACAAAAAAAGACCTTCTCTTTCTTCTTATCTGTATTATTGTCCAGTGGTACATATTTTCTATGACATCTGCCTATGGGATTATTACCCACAGATTTTGTATCTTTTTAAGACCTTCTACCAACACTTTTTTATCATAACCTCTCATTTTAAACATGGATCTCTTTTTCATAATCTGAGTCCTTACTACACAGCCTATGCAGTTTTACAAACTCTCCATATGGTGTAGATCGTAAAGTGTTGGGGGATGACAACTACTACCATGTAGAAACTGGCTACCACTTGCAAATTTTTGATGAACCCTAGTCAGTAAAGCATTGTCCACCTTCTCTAACACCGCATCTAAACAAAAACACTCTGTGTCCCACTTGTAAACCATCAAATTTTAACTGGAACCTATTATTATTTAAATTTTCAACAAAATCTTTCACCTCATCTTTCACCTTCATCTTTACAAATAAAAATCAAGTCATCAATAAATCTAAAATAATTAATAACATATTTGTTAAAAATCTTTTCTATAAATATATTCATTTTCAAAGAAAACCATAAACAGGTTCACATACATGGGGGCAAAAGATGCCCCCATGACTGTACCCTGTACATTTAATGTACCCTTAAATTCAAAGAAATACAATACTCATACAAGACAAGGAGAGATTGATACACCCCAGTCTGGAAATTCTTCAACAAACTGACTGGATGATATAATTTTTGAAACCTTTTAGGCACATTTGTGGGCATGCAGCAGGTAGTGAGAAAACCTGCAACTAGAAAACCATATCTCTGTAAGCAGAAAAGATTGTCTAGTTGGTGCTAATCAATTAACTTGGATCCTCTTCAGGTCCAGCTAACTCTGGTTCTTGATTGTATGAGTTACTGTCCAGTGTCCTGTTTTACTCTTTATATCAAGGTACATTTGTCAGTCATTTCTGCTTGTCTACCCTTGTATCCTCCCTTTCTAGCAATGCTCAAGTGAAAACATTTTTGAAAAGGGGTTTACATACCTAGGAAGCAAGTGGTTCCACCTTAGGTTCTTTACTTTGTGCTTGAAAAGCTTACTTTCTTTACATTTGAACCAGCTCATCTAGTTGATTTGAGAGTCGTAAAGTGTAAAACTGTTTTGCTTATTGCTCTGACATTTGCTAGGAGAGTATCTGAGTTACAAGTTCTCGTGAGTCAGTCCTACCTCATTTTTCACAAAGACAGGGTTTCTTTGAAAACAACGCCTACCTTTACACCTAAAGATGTCTCAGAATTTACCTTAAACCAGACTACTAATCTCCCAGTCTTCCTTCCTGAACCAAAGAACAAGGGAGAAATGTTTATTCACTCTCTGGATGTACACAGGCAGCTCAGATGCTGCCCAGACAAAACTGAATCTTTTGGGAAAGATGAACAGCTTTTTGTCTCTTATGAAGAAAAGAGAAAAGGACAAGCAGCATCTAAACAGATATTTCCAGATTATTGTCTTGTTTATAGTTCGCATGTAAGTACTAAATTAGCTGCCCTAGTGAACCTTTTTAAGCTTAGCCAGTTTCCTTTAGTGAGCATTAAACCTTGTACCTTTTGTCTGTAAGGTAAACACCTTAACTATTATGCCAGTTCTTGAACCTTTATGCCAACTGCAGACCCAATAGCAGTTATACTCACCATAAAAAGTCACTTCCCGGCAGGGTGGTCCCTCATTCTAAAAAGGCATTGGCTTCATCAGTGGCTTTCTGGAAAGGGGGTGGACTCTAGAAATATTCTAGAAGCAACAACTTAGTTTTCTGCACTTACTTTCTCAAAGCACTATAAACCGGATTCTGTATCCAGGTCTAGAACCAGATTTTTTTGACCATTCAACAAGGGCTCTTAAAGTCTTAGTTATTGGCTTCCTCACTTTTTTCTTTCTCCACTAAACTATGGTAATCTACCCACATAGCTTTGGCTAAAGCAACTGTGATCTGTGTATTGAGCATAGTATAGTTGTGTAAGTAAACTTACTACAATAGTAGATAGTAGACATTCTAATAGGCCACCATTGCAGTAGCCATCCCTCCCTCCAGCCCCTCTTTTCTTTTTTTGTTGCCAGGGAGGGGTTGTTTTCACCCTTTCATATATAGTTTATGGTTGACTTTGTTTCTTAGCAAACACTTCGGGGATCTTGCCTTCTTCTTAGGCAGAAAATGAAATGCACTGAAGCTTTTTGCAGTTCATCTGCTTTTCTGTATGGAACTTAGCATTGGCTGACCAGTGCAAGGGATAAGACCCATATTGCTTGGGTTATTGCAACAGTGATTGATTAGAACATCTACCTTTATGGTAAGTTTACTTACACAACTGTACTTTTATACAGTGATAGCAGTGTGGATTATGGTCCTCAGGAACCTGGAACGGAAAACTGAGGGGCCTATCTATCTGCCATGACATGAACCGAGGATTGCAAATTAACCTAAGAGTGGGACAGTTGGCAGCAGTAGGGCCTATTTTAGATGTAGGGCCTGGAACTGAAACTCCATCAGCCCCTTTGTTAATCTGACACTGGGTGGTAGATTGTACTGAGCTGGTACAACACTACATTTAAGACTGTATTATTTTCCATACATTGTCAATCATTGTAATGGTTGTAATAAACAAAAAGTCGGGAATTGTGAAATGTCACACAAAATGCAAGATATAGTTGTTTCAGAATCTCTAAAACTATAAACAATGTTTATTTCATAGCTGAGTGTCCTGCTCACTATCTTATCTTGAGAATTTCAGCAGAAAATATCAAACATTTTCAGAGATGTAGGCACTTGGGTTCTAAAAAACATCAAATGGGCGAGTACAAAGTTCCACAGTGATTGTTTTATATTAATTATGCCTTATCTTTTTGTTTAGGGTGAGAAATATGAATGCTTTCAAAAACATAAATGCATTGCACTGATACAACACTGGTCCTAAAAGTAGTTTTATGTGAAAGTGGTAGTTTAGACATTTAACATTTTATGGCAGAATAAAAGATATAAAAATGAAAAATGTTTATAGAAAAAGGTGAGATGCAGTTATTCTCATCCCTTTCAACCTCAAAGTACACTCTCAGTTGGTTTTATTGTAGAATATCAATGTATTTCCATTCAAATATATGTATACAATATCAAACTATTTCAAATATGTAGTGCTTTATAGATTATAGGTGGATACTAGGCTATCTGCCCTAGGGCATTTACAAGCCTAGCCAGAGTGTGTTTGGCTTTCGCCACCCTTCTTAGATTAGTTGACTGTACCTCTGTATAGTAGGTCACAGAAGATAGCCCATTTAAGGTTAGTTTACCATGCCTCTGTCTAGCAGTGACACAGAAGAGATCCCAGGGGTAAATTTACAATCTCCCATCCAAACGTCAAGATTCTTCTTGAAGAGGGTCATTGAGGGGCTCTATCTGACATGGATTGGGATTTTGTTCCAGAGTGAGGGGAGCCTCTGGGATATGAATCTGTCCCTCCAGCATGTTCTATTTATTTCTGTGCTGAGGTTTAAGTCACTGGAGCGTGTAGTTCTGATGGATTTGGATTTCTTGAGGTGGAGCATGTCCATTAATTCTGGGTTGGACATGGCTTTATATGTCAGGCACAGATTGCCTCTGAGTAGGCGGTAAGCAACTGAGTAGAGCTGGAGTTTCTTTAGCCTAACTGCGTAGGGCATCTGTTTGAGTCCCTTGATCCTCTTGGTGAGGTACTTTTGGGGTCTTTCTAGTTGTAGCAGTGTCGGGTAAGGTACATCCCAAATGGGGCATTGTATTCAATTATGGGCCTGATGAGTAAAGGGGCACAATGACCTCTCTTGATCTAGATGTGAACCCCTTTGTGATAAGGTGGGCTATATAGAATATCTTTCTAACCACTTTGGCAATGTGATTGTCAAAGGAGAGATTGCAATCTACTTGGGTCCCCAAATCCCTAATTACTTCTTCTGTACTTAATGGATTACCACCTATGTGGTAATTTGTGGGCACTTTGTTTTTCCCAAAGGGGATGACTATGCACTTTTTGGCATTTAGCTTTAGGCCATGGCTCTGGCACCAGTTATCCATCTCTTTGAGACCTTTTTGGAGGATGCTTGTGTCAGCCGGCGAGTCGATTATGGCCCCCAGTTTGCAGTCATCTGCAAACTTTGTCAGCCATAGCCCTCCTGTGTTAGCCTGTACCTCAGAGAAATATATACCGAACAAGAGAGGTCCCAGGACTGAGCCTTATGGGAACGCCACTTGTAACTGGTTTAGAGTCTGACATGGCACCTGCAATTCTGACCATGTGGGTTCTATCCCTAAGCCAATTTGCAACCGATCTTGTGACATAGGGGTTGATATTTAAGCTGGTGAGCTTATTTATGATGCCCGAGTGGGGTATTGTGTCAAAGGCTTTTGCAAGGTCAAGGTAGGCTGTGTGAACTACCTTCCCTTTGTCTATGGCCTTGGTGACTGTTTCAAAGAAATTGACCAGGTTCAAGAGGCAAGATCTGCCCTTAACAAAGCCGAATTGGGTAGGATCCAGTGTTTGGAGGTTCCCAATGTCTTTGTTTATGAGTTCCATGCTGATACACTCCATAGCTTTGCAGACCAGGCTAGTTAGGCTTATAGGGTGATAGTTTCCGGGGTCCATTGTGGCACCACCTTTATGGAGTGGGACCACTGTTGCTGTACGCCATTCTTTGGGTACATATCCTGTTGTAAGGCTGAGACTGAACAGTGATTTTAAGTGAGGGTTCAGTTCTTCTTGGAGCTCATGTAAAATGCTGCCCGGGACACCGTCCGGTCCCATTGATGCTGTGTTTTTTTGCTTTGGAGAGGGCAGCTCTCACCTGTGCATCTGTGATGTCAGGGAGGCTATACTCTGTTGGGATAGTCATTTGCTCATTTGGGGGGGGAGGGGGGGGGAGTTTGCACTGACCCTGTCTGCCAGGATGTTGGCAATGTCTGTGGGTTCAGTGTATTTTTTGTCATTTTGCACTAACTCAGAGCATATCTGGGAGATTCCACCCAGGTTTCTGACATAACTAAAGAAAGCCTTGTGATTATCTTTAGCATCTTGTGCAATTTTTCTTTTGAAGCTAGCCTTAGATGATTTTATGAGGGATCGTAGTTTCTTGCTAGTACTGATCAGAGTTGCCTTCCCTTTCAGGGATTTTGCTCTATCATGTAGTAGCTTCCTCCTTCTGTTGTGCAGCTTATTTATGGCTGGGGTCCACCAGACAGGTCTCCTGCCTTTGGAGGAGTGTGTCTTGGTTTTATTTGGGATAGCACGATCCATGCATTCCTGTAGGTATCCATAGAATGCGTTTGTAAAGGATTCTGCAGTTTGGGCCGTATTTTCCACTGGCCCTGGGGCTTTGAAGGATTCCACCTCGGTTTTGAGAAGTGGGAAGTTTGCTTTTGAGAAGTTTTTGACCATGGTTTCCTTTGCTGGGGTGGGGACGGGATATGGATGTCCATAGTGATTAATTTATGGTCAGATCTTACCAATGAGGGGTATACCTCTGGTATGGAACATAGAGTCCCCATGTTGGTGATGATCAGGTCCAATATGTTTTCCCCTCTTGTGGGAGTGGTGACCAGTTGTTCCATAGCATTTGAGTTTATAAATTCTAGGAACCATTGGGCTAGGGTGTTGGGGCTTGAGTATTGCTCCCAGTCTATGTTTGGGTAGTTAAAGTCACCCAATATAATGGTGTTTGGAGAGACCTTCATATTCTTCAGTGTCTTCAGGAAAGCCGAGTGGGGTTCCTGAGTTTGGGAGGGTGGTCTGTAGCAGGCTACAAACTGGAAGGCAGTTTTGCCCACTGTCAGCTGCACATGGATGGTCTCAGATGCTTCATGCAGTGCCACTAGCCTGGAGGTATGGGTATCTTTGATGAATATGGATACTCCCCCTCCTCTTGTGGTTCGGTCCGAGTTTTGGGGCTGAAAAGCATGGTATGAGGTATAGCCTGGTAGTGCTGGGGTACTCTCAGGAGCCTTGAACTAGATTTCTGTTACTACACAGATATCGATATTCTCCATACTGAGGAGAGCCTCGAGTGCGTGCATCTTGAGGTTTAGACTTCTGGCATTGAGCAGCATTACACTTAGTTTCTTTTTCCTTGTGTTGTCTAAGGAGGTGGGTTTGTCTTTTGAGCCTTGCCTAAAAAAGGCACTATGGGGGTGGCAAGAGCCTTGGCCAGTATTTGAAAACCCAGGGTTGACAGGTGCAAGCTGTCCCTAGCGAAGCAACGTGGCTTGTCAAGCATCTCATCCCAGGCTGACAGACACTGGATCCCCTTCGAGTGACACCAATACTTTAGTCAATTGTTGAAATTGATCATTTTGTCTTTATATGTGGTATCATTCTTGGTGAGAGTAAGATGCTACTCAAGGTCAAGGTCATACCGGCCTGGGCCACATGATCAGAGAGCTCCTCTATGTCTCTTTTCATGTAATCCAGGGAGGTACGTCTCAGGTCATTCACACCAGCACGGACAATGACAGAGTCATATTTGTACTTGCTTTGGAGTGACCTGAGTGCTTGTGTTATGTGGTGGATCCTGGCACCCGACAGGCAGCTTACAGTGACCTTCTCCTTGTTCACCCTGGTGAGATGGACATCAGTGTGTCTGACAATAGAGTCACCTATTACAAGTGTATCAGGTGTGTTGTTTAGCCTTAAGGGCTGTGACTGTGTGGCACACTGACTTTGTGAACTATGTGATACGTGGTTATTGTTGTGGGGTAGCAGTTGCTTGGATGTCTGCTTTGGAGGTCTCTGTTGCTTGAGCAGATTTTTATTTAGAGCCTCTGAGTATGTTTTTGTGTGTTTATGTGTTTGGTTTGCTGCTGCGATAGGTCTATGTGAGACTGGATTTGTATTGTGTGTGATTACCTTCTCCTCCAGACTGACCATGCCAGTACTATGTTGAGAGAGCTCAGCCTCCAGTTTGGCTATATCGTTGCATCTCTCACATATATTTGAGCTTGTTGGGAAGAGGAGGGGGTGGTCTGTGTACATAAGGCAGTTGTAACATTGCCTCAAGATTCCCATATTCACCAGCTGGACTGGAGAGTAAGCCTGAAACTGACTTTTGGACATGCCAGAATAGTATAAGGAATTACTTTTTGACTTGATCAAAAAGGACCAATAGGGAGCCAAGTACTTAAAGGGAGTATAAGAGGGTGTAGTGCTTTAGTTTATTTGTGCTTACTTATAAGACACTTATCCTAGCTACTGCTGGGTTTTAGAAGGAAAATAGAGTGCTTACTTTGAGATTTGGAACAGTTCTAAGGGAAAAAGTGAAGAGCAGACTTTGTTGTGCCGGGAATAGTTTAAACCTGATCAAGAGGCACTGCCGGATGCTGCGCTATGCGCAAAAACGCTCAAAAGAGGGTTTTAAGAGAGGGGGATCAAGGAGTTTGGAATTGACCCAAAATGGCCAATAAAACTACAGTTTCTAGGCCGTAACCACTCCCACAGGGGCAGCAGGCTGTTCAGTGTTTACCACTGCCACTAATGAACACAGAGACTTCCCTTTAGCCCAAGCAAGCAATGGCCTCCAAGAAACTTACAAACAGTTCAGAACAGCAAATCTGTAACTGAACTTTTTTTTAAATTTCAGAAAGTGGGAAAAAAGCAAGATTTTTTTTTTTTGTTTTGTTTAAAGATAGCAGAGATACACAAGTAGCAACAAGTTAGAACAGTGCAATAAATGACCCCACACTTGAGTGCTAGGCCAGAGACAGGTAAAATGCAAGTTTTAAGAAAAAAAACGATTTTAAAATAAGTGCAACACAGGAAATGCAGTAAACAGGCTCTAGATGTGTTCTAAATACAGTTCCTAATACAGATATCAAGTTTAGCAAGCTGGAAAACACCAAAACATAGGCGGCAATGCAGAAATCTTAACAAATAATCTGAAGAAAAATACTTAAAATCTCAAAAGTGGCTCCTTTCTTCTCTCAGCATTTTCTCCTCTTGGTGGGTGCTTCACCAACAGCCAACAAGTCTGAAAAGATGCCAAAACCAGGAGGCAATCAGGTTTTAAGAGAGGGGGGGATTGAGGAGTTTGGAATTGACCCAAAATGGCCAATAAAACTACAGTTTCTAGGCAGTAACCACTCCCACAGGGGCAGGCAGGCTGTTCAGTGTTTACCACTGCCACTGATGAACACAGAGACTTCCCTTTAGCCCAAGCAAGCAATGGCCTCCACAAAACTTACAAACAGTTCAGAACAGCAAATCTGTAACTGAACTTTTTTTTTAAATTTCAGAAAGTGGGGAAAAAAGCAAGATTTTTTTTTTTTTTTTTTTTATGGGATCCAGAAAAAGGCCAAAATGGCCAAGAGTAAAAAGTGGTGACACAACTTCTATAAAACTGGTTAGCATCTTATAAGAATTTAACAGGAAGAAGCCCAAGACAAGCATACCAAATATGAAAAAAAAATTACTGATGCTCAATGTGGAGTACAGTTTGCATGTATTAACACTTTGTTGCTTTTCATTTAATGAGAAAACCTGATGGATCTGAAATAGTCTAACTTTAATTAGAAGCATTCTGCCAAAATGCCAAGTCTGTAAAGACTGTCCGATTTTTCTTTTCTGAAGAAAAAAGTGTGTAGGTATTTCATTCTGTAAGCTGTCTATGACTGTAAAATATTAATTGTTTCCTTGCTGCTTTGTCTCTAATTAGAGTCATAGCAGAAGTCTATGATATATATCACTCCTGAAAAGTTTCTTATCAAACTGAGTCTACCAGTAGGAATCAAAGGTAAATGGTCCTTAAGACATTCATCTTTTCCCAGCATTGTTATGATAATTAAGTTAACATATTATGACATGAGATAGACAATTCATATATATTGCTCATTATCACATATGGTTTAGTTACAGTGCTACAGTGCCTACCACAGGTAGAAATATGAATTGCCCATGACCTTGAAATAGTACATTGATGTTATAATTTTAAAAAGCAATGCCTTTCCTTTTAAAGAGGCATTACTATATAAATTAAACTATTTTTACCATCCCCCTGTACTTGTGCAATTCAGCAGCAGATTTAAACCTGTCTTACTACATATCTGGTGGTGAAATTTCAGTTGTTGCCACATACGCACAGTATCAGGAGTTACTAAATCAAGTTTTTATTGTACTGGACAGGTGTATTTTGTTGACAGTAATATGAAGTAGGTAAAAAAGTTCATTATTTCCCAGGGAAGAAAGTGTTACACTAGTACTGGCCTTTACCAGTGGTAAAACAATGTGGGTTTTAATTTACAAGTATTCAGTAGCCATAATATGTGTTTACGTATCTACTAAGCTTGTTTATGTGAGATACTAAATATTCCTTCCTAACTGGAATGCAACATGACTGCGGTGGTGGTGCTGCGGTAGCGTTGTCGCCTCGTAGCAAGACGCTTCCCATTTAGAGCGTCTTCTTTGTGGAGACATGCATGAATGGGCGTACCTTCGTTGAAGGTTGTGCGTCAGGGCTGGCAAACTCGGCACATAAAAAAATCTACTGCCAATCATTAGCGGACTGGAGTTCCGCTGTGGTGACCCCTAACCGGGAAAAGCTGAAAGACACAAACAAACTGGAATGCAACATACTTCAGTGGAAGATAACAGCTTTCCTAATATATAATTAACACTCTTCAGTTTTCTGTATTTTAAACTCTCTGGAAGCAGTTTAGTGATGGTCTTTACTTTTGTAATTCACAATTGTAAACATATTATAGCTAACTTGCAAGAAAAAGAGAACATATACTTGTCTAGATGGCCAGTCTTTTCCCAACGACTTCTGTAGTACATAAGCCCGTGTATAAGAAACAGCAGTCTGATTATAGTAAGAAATCCTTAATAGTATTAATGCATCAGCTGACAATTAGTTTAGCTGTTTTTGAAAGTATTACTCCACCATCTGGTGGCTAATTCTAGCCGCAGTACCTCGAAGTGTAGGTAGATTATTTTAAACAGCTCAAGATTTTTCTGCTTTGGAAATGAGCTGCTCACTGTACTATACTGACATTTTAGCTTGTTTTCCAGTTTTAAGACCATCAATAAGCTTGATTGTAAACTTGAAATAGTATAAATCCGCTGTTTGTCAAAATACTGTACGATTTGCCAAATAAGGGTGGTTTAATCCGTAAATAATAAAATGAATAAACACTTGTCATCTACGTATGGTGCTAGGTCTCTGTCTTTCTGTCACACAAACGCACATAAAGATGCGCATACACATACAGATTCACAAACACATACACATACACACATAGATATGATACATGCATCAAATTGCTGAGCAGGTAACGTGATGATAAATCAAAAACTGTAAAACATTACTAAAAAGGCCATTTTTGTAAAACTATATAATTTCCATCTCCTAAGACCAATGAAGCAGCATGACATACACAAGACCTTTATTTACATGTTTCCTCATACTTGTCTGTTTTATATGATCGTGCTTCTTTTTGCTTCATTTGTACAGTCTGTATGCTATCTTTGCATTTGTGTAGGTATTTAATTATTGGAGCTTTACCTCCTTGGCTTCCAAAGACATGACTAGTCAACAAAACAAGTAAATTAGTATTTATCTTTGACAATCATTTTGTATATTTATTTATGTTCTTTATTTGTTTTGTTTTTTTATTAGTGGAATATTTCATGGATGTGGAACTGTATTTTTGAAAATAAATATATTACATGTGATGGATAAGCTTTACATCCTGTCCAATGTTACCAAATAATATGTGACAATCAGGGATACACATTCATGTAATGTGCTACTGCCTGGACTAGTATATAAAGGGTGATATGCCTTAAAAGTGTATGTCAAATGTGCATTGCTGCTTCAGATTGTGAACAGTACTTGCCGCACTAAAATAATCCTTACATTGAGTAGCTGTGAAGCAGAGTTAACAGCCATTTGTTTCCCAGGATTTTGCCAGCCTTGTTCTTAGGTTCATAAGTTCATAGGTGTGTACTAGGCTAATGGCCCTGGGCCCTTTACAAGCCTAGCCCATAGCAGTACCCTGGCATTGTGCCACCCGCCGTTAGTTCCCAGTGCCTCTATCAAGTAGAGCCACTGAAGTGATCCCCGGGGTGAACTTTCTATTACCCATCCACTCATCAAGATTTTGCTTGAAGAGGGCTAGTGAGGTGCTCTGCTTGACATGTATGGGAAGTCTATTCCAGATAATAGGTAGTCCTTGGGTTATGAACCTGTCCCTCCAGCATGTTCTGGTGATTGTGGTAATGAGGTTGAGGTCTCTGGAACGTGTGGTGAGGAAGGTTGGGATCTCTTTAGATGTAGCATTTCTAACAGAGCTGGGTCAGACATGGCTTTGTAAGTCAAGCAGAGATCGCCTCTCAGTAGATGATATAAGACAGAGAATAGCTGGAGTTTTTTGAGTCTGTCCATGTAGGACATGTGGTTAAAGCATAGGAGCCTCTTCATGAGGTACTTTTGCGGCCTCTCCAACTGTTGCAGGTGTCTAGTGAGGTACATACCAAATGAAGCATTATACTCTGTGATTGGTCTAATGAGGGAAGAGTAGAGAGACATGATGACCTCTTTCTTCCCGGATGCAAAACCCTTGGTAATGAGATGAGCCACATAGAAGGACTTTCTGACCACAGTGGCAATGTGGTGGTCGAAGGAGAGGCTGTTGTCAACCTGTCTCCCCAGATCTGTTATAATGCCTTCAGTGTTCAGTGGGCTCCCATCGATGTGGTAATTAGTGGGAACTGAGTTTTTCCCAAAGGGAATGGCGACTCATTTTTTGGCATTACGCTTAAGACCATGGTTTCAACACCAGTGATTGGTCTCAGTGACTCAGTGGTTTCTGTAGGATATCTGCATCACTTGGGAAGCTAATAATGGCTCCCACCTTGCAGTCATCTGTGAACTTTGTTAGTCAGAGTCCCTCTGTGTTAGCCTGGATTTCTGAGAAGTAGATGCCAAACAGGAGAGGACCCAGGACCGATCCCTGTGGGACTCCACTCGTGACTGGTCGGCAGTCTGACTTGGTGTCTGCTACTTTCACACTGTGGGTTCTATCTGTGAGCCAATTTGCAATCCACCTAAAGATATAGGGGTTGATGCCTAGTTTGCTGAGTTTATCAATAATTCCAGAGTGAAGGATGGTATCAAAGGCCTTGGCCAGATCGAGATAGGTTGTATGAACTGCCTTACCTTCATCCACTGCTCTGGTGACTGACTCAAAGAAGTCAATCAGGTTGAGCAGGCATGATCTACCTTTCACAAAACCAAATTGCGTGGGATCTAGAGTTTGGAGATTCCCTATATCCTTGTTAATTAGGTCCATGATGATGTACTCCATAGCCTTGCATATCAGACTCATCAGGCTAATGGGGTGATAATTTCCAGGGTCTGTAGTCACTCCACCTTTATGGAGAGGGATGACTGTAGCAGTGTGCCATTTGGTAGGGACAAAGCCTGAGGTGAGGCTGTGAGTGAACAGAGCACACAGATGTGGTGCCAGTTCACTTTGTAATTCATGTAGAACACAGTCAGGGATATTGTTGGGTCCCATGGAAACTGTATTCTTGGCCTTAGACAATGCAGCTTTAACCTGTGCTGCAGTAATGTTGGGTGCCTGACATTCTTTCAGTATTGAAATTGGTCTTTTGGTTGGGGGGGGGGGTAAAGTTAGCACTGAATCTGTCGGCCAGTATGTTGGCAATATCTGTTGGTTCAGTATAGGAGGTACCATTGTGCAGTAACTTAGAGCAAATCTGAGTATTGCCATGGAAATCCTTGATATAACTATAGAAGGCTTTGTGGTTGTTTTTAGTGTCTGCCACAATTCTGCCTTCATAGCTGGCTTTGGAGGTTTTGATGAGTGATCTCAACTTTTTGTTGAGGCTAATAAGGGAATTTTTCCAGTCTTGGGACTTCCTCTTTTTCTGCAACAGTTTCTTCCCTCTGTTGTAGAGTTTATTGATGGCAGGGAGCCACCAGACTGGCTTCCTTTTTTTGGAAGAGAGCATCTTGGTTCTGTTGCATATGGCTAGTTCCATGCATTTATGTACGTGTTGGTACAGTGCATTGGTGTATGATTCAGCAGTCATGCATCTATTTTCCATTGGCATGGGTGCCGTGAAGTTAGCTGCCTCTGTTATTAGGAGTCCAAAGTCAACTTTGGAGAAGTTTTTCATGGTGGATACCTTTGCGGGGGTGTGTGGGTGAGATGTGGATTTCCATGGTGATTAGTTGCGGTCAGATCTAACCTGGGAGGAATTGACTATTGGTGTAGAGCAACGGTTGCCCATGTTAGTAATAACCAGGTCAAGGATGTTGCTTCCTGTAGTGGGGGTAAGAATGAGCTGGTGCAGAGCATTGAAATTTATTTATTCCAGGAAACGTTGGGCCAGTGCATTGGTGCATGAGTAGTTTTCCCAGCTGATGGGAGGGGTAGTTGAAGTCGCCTAGTATGAGAGTGTTGGGTTGGATCTTAATAGTTTCCAGGGTGCTTAGGAATGTGGAGTGAGAGCCTTGGGACATGGTTGGGGACCTATAGCAGGCTACAACCTGAATCGATATCTTACCCAATATTAGTTGTACATGGAGTATCTCAGATACGTTATGCTGGGCTACTAGTCTGGAGGTGTGCATATCCTTTATGAATATGGAGACACCACCACCTTTGTAGCTTCGGTCTATGTTCTGGGGCCGAAAGGTGTGGAATGAGATATAGCCTGGTAGTGCAGAGGTTCTTTCTGCTGCTTTAAACCAGGTCTCCGTTACAGCACAAATGTCGATATTCTCCATTTTGAGGAGTACTTCGAGCGAGTGCATCTTGAGATTTAGACTTCTAGTGTTGAGCAGCATGACCCTCAGGTTGCATTTATTTATAGCTGTTGCGGTGGTAATTTAGTCTTTGGAACACCGCCTAAAAAAGGCACTTAGCCAATACCCGGAAACCCAGGGGTGACAGATGCAGGCCATCTCTGGCAAAGCATCATGGTCTGTCAGTCATGGCATCCCAAGCAGACAGATACTGGATTCCCTTAGAATGACACCAGAAACTTAGCCAATTGTTGAAGTCAGTCATTTTTTGTTTGTACTGTGGTATCATTCTGGGTGATGGTAGGATGCTACTCAGGGCTAGGGTCATGCTTGCCTGCGCCACATAATCCGAGAGCTCCACCATGTTTATTTTCATGTATTCCAGGGAGGTGCGTCTCAGGTCATTCACACCCACATGGACAATGACAGAGTCATACTTGTACTTGTTGTGGGGTGACCTGAGTGCGTGTGTTATGTGTCGGATTCTGGCACCTGATAGACAGCTGACTGTTGCCTTCTCCTTATTCAACCTAGCCTCACTATTGAGTCACCTATGATTCCCTCTATTGTATTGGGCAAGCTGTTTTCCCTTAGGGGCTTAGGTTGAGGGGCACACTGTGTAGGTGAGTTATGTGTCTTGTGGTTTGTGCTGTATTGTGGTGTCCAAGTGCGTTTCTGCCTTGGAGGTCTCTGCTGTTTGGGTAGATTTATTTTGGGAGCCTCTGTGAAGGTGGGTGGGATGTTTGTGATTTTATGTGAGGGTTGTGATGGTGGGTGTTCTGGAGAACTATGTGTTCAGTGTGGTGTGGTGCAGGTATTGGCCTTCTCCTGGTTGGAGAGTGCATGGCTTCCAATTTATAGATATAGGTGCATCTGTCACAAGTCTGATTGTTGGGAGGTAAGAGGAGAAGGGTGTCTGTGTACATTAGGCACCTGCTACACTGCCTCAGAATGCCCAAGTTCACCAGGTTAACAGGCGAAGGCACAGGAAACTGACCTTTAGACATGCCAAGGGGGATAGTCATCATTACTAAGTACTGGAGCTGTTTCATTATAGGACATCTACTGCTGATAGCACTTGTGTGCTACAATAATTGCTACAAAAATCCTGATGAAGTGCTGGCGAATAAGCTAATTTAAGTGCAAGAGAGAAGAGAAAGTTGAAAGGGATAGAAAAAACTGCCCAAACGGCCAATAAAACTACAATTTCAGAGCTGGAAACCATTCCTCTTGTGGTAGATAGGCTAGTACTTACCACTCCCACTGATAAGCTAGAAGGCTTCTTATCAACAGTAACTGGGTCTTGCCCAAGATAATTTTCTTTTCTTTTTTTTTTTTTTTTTTAATTTTTATTTATCATTTGTTGACCGGGTTGTATTTATACTAGTAGGTGAAATTTGGCCAGGGCATTGGGAAACTTCCTGTCCTCTCTGAGGGACCTTTTGTGAGGTGATCACTAGATGGCGCCAGAAGGCTGTTAACCAGTGATCACCTAATCTAAGATGGAGGCTGTGAGTCAAGGTGAGCTGAAGAAAGAAAAAACAGTGACTGTAGTTCATAAGGATAAAGGTGTTTTGGAGTTGAATATCATGGCATTGGGGGTCTGTATGACTATTTTACAAAACTGATGGAAGGTGTGGAATGAGAAGAACTGGAGGCCATGCAGTGGAGTATGATAATTGACAAAATATTTGGCAATGTGAAGATGACAGAAAGACTGACAGATGTTGTAAATAATGGTGTGAATACAGAATGGGCATGTCCTGCCAAAGGAGTAACTGATTTTAAGGGCATGATCTGTATTGGGCTTCAGGAAGATAGAACAGAGAGCAGTAGTTGGCATAATGGTTAAGGTGTTTACCTTACAGACTCAAGCTGCAGGGTATAATTCTCACGTGGGGTCACTGGCTAGGCTTAAAATGACCCACAGGGGCAGTTAGCCTAATACTAATCTATGAAGTCTATGAAGCAGTAAATAGAGACTAACAGCTGTGTTTCCAGAGTAAAGACGTTTGTAGCAGCACTGTCAGGTTCTAGTGAAAGACTGCAGAAAGAAAAGGATGTGTAAGTGCAGCGGAGACAGACTGGAGCTGTTAAGAGCTGGAGGAAAAGACCTGTTGTGCTGGTAACAGGGTTGCCAGATTTCCGACTGGCCAGGTAGGGACAAAGTGAAAAGGTCTTTCACTGTAAGTGAAGACTAAAAAAAAAGAAAAAAAAACAGAAGTAGTTCTAGTTTTGCAATTTTTTGATTGGCCCATATACAGGTATACAGGCCAATCAAAAATCGCTAAACACGGAGCTATTTCTGTTTAATGCGGAACTGCGATGTTCCACATTAAACACAAAAAGCTCCATGTTTAGCAATTTTTGATTGGCCCATATGCCAGTATACGGGCCAATCAAAAAAAAAAAAAAAAAACAAAGCGGAGGCTGCCCAGGATTTAAACCGGCAGTGCAGGACTCAGGATCAGGCTGCTGATCTCGGGACAATCCCGCCCAAATAGGGACGTCTGGCAACCCTGGCTGGTAAAAACAACGTATGAACAGGAAATAAACAGGTACTGTGTTTCTAAAAACTGTTATGCCCTTAGGATTCAGTTTGCTTGACATTATGGCACTAATGCATATAGGAACTGATCCTTTCTGTGAAACAGCTTTAAAGAGGTTTGCATTATCAGAAAAAATTGTTAATGAATATGGAAGGAGAAGTAATGTTTCTCCTTGGAAGGACTGTATTAATGAAATTTAAATGTACAATTAAAAAGGAAACTGTTGTTACAAATTGGAACAACTGAAATAGAAAAAAAATGAATTTAAATATTTTTTTTCTAAGCTTATGTCAAGATGTGTTGTTGTATCTTTCGGCTTTTCCTGGTTAGGGGTCACCACAGTGGAACTCCGGTCCGCTAATGATTGGCAGTAGATTTTTACGTACCGACTTGCCAGGCCTGACACAAAACCTTCAACGAAGGTACGCCCATTCACGCATGTCTCCACACAGAAGACGCTTTAACTGAGAATTGAACAGGACAACATCTTTCTGCGAGGCGACAACGCTACCGCAGCACCACCACCACAGCTATGTCAAGATGTGTATGAAGCTGTAACTTGCTGTTTTCTGTTTTTTAAAATGACATAAACATCCCACTCCCAAGTCCATGCTTTTCTGTCATCCACAATGTTTTTAACATCATACACATCGATGTCAAGATACTTTCCTCACTTGCTTAGAGAAAAACAGCTCTTATACTCACTTTCCTCACTTGTCTAGAGGAAAGTAGTTTTTTATTCAGGCACATCCAAGGGTCAGCTCCCAGTGTTCTCTCCTGTCTATCTCATGAATCCCAGAATCCTGAGGCAATGTAGCAATGCCTCATGTACACAAACAACCCTCTCCTCCTACCACCCAACACCACAACCTGTTAGAGATGCACTTATCTAGCTAAACTGGAGGTAAAGCTCTCTCCAACTAAGACTGCAATTGACAGTCAAGAGGATAAGGTAAACACTTGCACCACACCACACTCCTCACATAGTCCCACGAAACCTACACCACCAAAATCCACACATAGAAACATAAAAACATTCACAGAGGCTCTCTATAATAATCAGCTCAAGCAGCAGAGACCTCCAAAGCAGAAATGCAAGCAATCTCCACCCCCCAACACAACCCAAATGACACATAGCCCACAGACTCAGTGTGCCAATAAACCACAGCCCATAAGGCAAACCAACGTACCCAACACACTAGTCATAGGTGACTCTATGGTCAGGCACACTGATGTCCCACTCACCAGGCTAAACAAGGAGAAGGTTACTGTCAGCTGCCTGTCATATGCCAGGATCCGCCACATAACCCAATCACTCAGGTCACTCCACAACACATACAAATATGACTCTGTCATTGTCCATGTTGGTGTGAACGACCTTAGATGTACTTCCCTGGACTACATGAAAGGAGACATGGAAGAGCACTCCGATCTTGTAGCCCAGGCAGGTATGACCCTAGCCCTCAGTAGTATCCTGCCATTGCCCAGAATGATACAGCAGTACAAGGACAAAATGATTGACTTCAGCAATTGGCTAAGCTTCTGTTGTCATTCTAAGGGGATCCAGTATCTCACTGCCTGGGACAACATGGTCGACTGACCACAATGCTTTGCCAGAGATGGCCTGTACCTATCACCCCTGGGATTCTGGATACTGGCTAAGGCTCTTGCCACCCCTATAGTGCCTTTTTAGGCAAGGTTCAAATGACAAATTCACCACCATAAAAGGAACAGGCAAGCAAAAACTGAGGGTAATGCTACTCAATGCTAGAAGTCTAAACCTCAAAATACACTCCCTCGAGGCACTTCTTAAAATGGAGAACATCGATATCTGTGCAGTGACTGAGACCTGATTCAAGGCTCTAGAGAGCACCCCTGCATTACCAGGCTATAACTCATGCCACACTTTTCGGCCATCTAACCTGGACCACAACAC
The DNA here is from genome assembly GCF_019279795.1 of Protopterus annectens. Taxonomy (NCBI): domain Eukaryota; kingdom Metazoa; phylum Chordata; order Ceratodontiformes; family Protopteridae; genus Protopterus; species Protopterus annectens. Next base: position 178,999,806 of record NC_056743.1, read on the forward strand.
CAAAAGCGGAGGTCTGTCCATATTCATTAAGGATATCCATACCTCCAGGCTAGTTGCGCAGCATAATGCAGCCAATGTTATCCAAGTGCAACTAACTCTGAGCAAAACTGCAATCCAAATTGTAGCTTGCTACAGATCCCCCACCATGCCCCAGGATTCCCACTCCTCTTTTCTTGATATACTGGAAAATATTAGGGTTCAACCAAACACCCTAATAATGGGCGATTTCAACTACCCCACCATTAACTGGGAAAACTACTCATGTACCAACTCCTTCATTCAACGCTTTCTGGAATTCATAAATTCCAATGCCCTGGATCAACTTATCCACACCCCCACCAGGGGCAACAATATCCTAGACCCAGTCATTAGCAACATGAGTGACCAGTGCTCCACACCTGAAATCAACTCCTCGTTGGTCAGATCCGACCATAAGCTAATCACCCTAGATATCCGCATCCCGCCCCCACCCACCATTAAGGAAACCACAGTAAAAAAATTTCTCTAAAGCCAACTTCATGATTCTTAAGACAGAAGTGGCAAACTTCATGACTCCCATGCAGATGGGCAATACAGTTATGACTGCTGAATCCTACACAAATGCACTCTATAAGCACTTACACAAGTGCATGGATTGTGCTATCCCAAACAGAACCAAGACGCTATCCTCCAAAAAAAGGAAGCCAATCTGGTGGTCCCCTGCCATAAACAAACTCTACAACAGAAGGAAGAAACTGTTGCAAAAGAGAGTAAACTCCCATGAGTGGAGAAGCTGCCTGGTCAGCCTCAGCAAGAAGCTAAGATACCTTATAAGATCCTCCAAAGCTAGCTGCGAAAACAAAATTTCCACTGATTCTAAGGGCAACCACAAAGCATTCTATAGCTATGTCAAGAATCTCAATGGCAACACCCAGATCTGCTCTGAGTTACAACACAACAGCAGGAAAATTACAGAACCAACTGATATTGCCACCATCCAGGCAGATAGGTTCAGTGCTAACTTTACCACCCTCTCACCCCCTAAAGGGCCCATATCTATACAGGAAGAATGCAGAGTCCCTGTAATCACATCTATGCAGGTAAAAGCTGCACTCTCTAAAACCAAAAACACAACATCCATGGGACTGGACAACATCCCAGGCTGCATTTTACATGAACTTCAGAATGAACTGGCTCCCCACCTAAGCACCATATTCAATCATAGTCTCACATCAGGCTTTGTGCCCACTGAATAGCACACAGCAACAGTTATCCCACTTCACAAAGGGGGAGCCACCACTGATCCTGGGAACTATCGGCCTATTAGCCTGACGAGCCTGGTCTGCAAGGCCATGGAACGTATCATCATGGAACTCATAAACAAAGCATTGATAACCTCCAAACTCTGGACCCCCACCCAGTTTGGGTTTGTGAAAGGCAGGTCATGCCTTCTGAACCTGATTGACTGACTTCTTTGAGGCAGTCACCAAAGCCATAGATGAGGGTAAAGTGGTTCACACAGCCTATCTTGACCTTGCCAAGGCTTTTGACACCATCCCCCATTCTGGAATTATAGCTAAACTCACTAAACTAGGTATAAATCCCTGTATCACAAGATGGGTTGCCAACTGGCTCACTGACAGAACCCACACTGCCAAAGTTGCAGACTCCAAATCTGACTTAAAACCAGTGACAAGTGGAGTACCACAGGGCTCAATCCTGGGACCTCTCCTGTTTGGTATCTACTTCTCTGAAGTACAGGCTAACACAGAAGACCTCTGGCTAATCAAGTTCGCAGATGACTGCAAACTAGGAGCCATAGTCGAGTCCCGAAATGATGTGGACATCCTACAGAAGGACCTTACTGAGACAGATGCCTGGTGTCAGAGGCATGGCCTCAAGCTCAATGCCAAAAAGTGCATTGTCATCCCCTTTGGTAAAAACTCTGTACCCATGAACTACCACATAAACAGCACTCTACTTAATGCCAAATGTGTGATAAGAGACCTTGGGACCCAGGTGGACAGTAGTCTTTCCTTTGATAATCACATTGCCACAGTAGTCAGGAAATCCTACGTGGCACACCTCATCACAAAAGGGTTCTCATCCAGGAAAATGGATGGTTCCCCTCTACTCGGCACTCATTAGACCCATTATAGAGTACAATGCCCCATTTGGAATGTACTTCACAAGACATCTGCAGCACCTGGAGAGGCCACAGAAGTACCTCACAAAGAGAATTACTGGCCTCAAACAGATGCCCTACACTGACCGTCTCAAAAAACTCCAGCTTTACTCTGTAGCATATTGCCTACTCCGAGGAGATCACTGCCTAACATATAAAGCTATGTTAAACCCAGAGCTGTTGGACATGCTAAACCTAAAGAAATCCCAATCTCTCCGAGCTACATGCTCTAGGGACCTAAACTTTGTCACCACAACAAACAAGACATGCTGGAGGGATAGATTCCTGTCTCAGAGACTTCCCATACTCTGGAACAAGCTACCAATCTATGTCAAGCAAAGTTTCTCATTAGCACTCTTCAAGAAAAATCTTGATGAGTGGATGGGAAATAGGAAATATACCCCCAGGGATCACTTCTGTGGCTCTGCTCAACAGGGGCACAGGAAATTAACTTTCTTGGGTGGCATAAGCCATGGAACCTTGTTGGCTAGGTTTACTTAGGCTTTTGGGCCAATAGTCTAGTACCTACTTATGAACCTATGAACCTATGAACCTAATAAGCAATAAATACATTTGTGAAAGAATGGTAGAGGAAGGGGTGGGGGAAGTCTTGAAGAAGAAGAAATTATAGAACTACAAGGAAAAAAAGAGAAAGGATGATATTTAGACAAGTATTATTTGAAAGGGAGAAAAGAATAAGTTTTCCATTTTTGGGTAAGAAACTGAGATGTAATGGGAGAAAAATGAATATGGTAAAAGATGAAAAAGGATGGTAAAAATAAAGCATGATGATATTATGGATATAGTTAAAAGAAATGTACAGAATATGTAGGAGAAAAAGAATATGACAGGTGGTGTATGAAAAGGAAAAAGGAAGTAGTAAAAGAATTGGAAAAAAAATCAAGAAGAAAGAGTTTGAGGATGTTAAAAAGGAAGGTAAAGAAGAATTTGCACCAGGTCCGGACTGATTAGGGTATAGTTTTTATAAAGAAATGTCTGATGATGAAAAGGATGTTCTCCTGGAAATATTGAATGAATGGATGCAGGAAGGTATAAAAAAAAAAGAAGATATTTGTAAGGGGGGGTTATAAACTTTATTTGGGAAAAAGGGGTAAAATGGAGAGATAAAAAATATAGACCGATTAAATTGGGAAATACTGACTATAAAATATTTACGAAGATTAATCAGAAAAGAACGATGGATGCTGTGAAAGAAGAATTTGTTGATGGGGTTAAAGGTAAAGGAGTAAATTAAGTGCTAATGATTGTTAAAGAAGTGGTTGAGTGAGTGAGTGTATGTGTGTGTGTGTGTGTGTGTGTGTGTGTGTGTGTGTGTGTGTGTGTGTGTGTATACACACACACACACACACATATATATATATATATATATATATATATGTGTGTGTGTGTGTGTGTGTGTGTGTGTGTGTATATATATATATATCTATATATGTATATAGGATTCACTTTATAATCCCGAAATTTTGAAATACCGAATTTCCGAATCTCGAGATCATAAAGCCGAAAGTTCACAATGCCGAATCCCCAGAAGCGCGAATTTTGAAATCCCGAATATTACATACCCACATACACATACACACAACTCCCCCCCTACACACACACAAACACATAAATCTACACTACAGACAAGCAGGGGGGCAAGTCCCCCTGCACACCCCATGTGGGAGGCTGTACCCCCGACACCGCCCCACCTAAATATTCTAACTCCAAGGTCACACTACACAGACACACACAAAAACACCATCATACAAGCTACGTTCCCCTTGCACACACACACCATAGTAACACAATACACTGACACACTCTAAATCCCCTAAACAAAACCCTTAAACATAAATACTTACCTGAATCCCCACTTATCCATTCATACAGCGCAACACCAGAAGCGCTAATTCAAAATCTCCAAACTTTGGGATTTTGAATTTCGCGCTTCTGGTGTTACGGTATTGTCAGCCTTCGGCTTTATGATCTCGAGATGATAAAATTCGGTATTTCAGAATTTTGGGATTATAAAGTGTTCCCGTAGATATATATATAAAAATACACACACACACACACAAACACACACACATATATATATATATATATATATATATATATATATATATATATATATATGTATATATAAATACATACACATATTTATAAAAACACACACACAGATGTGTGTGTGTGTGTGTGTGCGTGCATGCATGCATGTGTGTGTGTGTATATATATATATATATATATATATATATATATATATATATATATATATAATATGGTGGCACAGATAACGGGGTTAGGTTTTAATAAAACTCCTACATTAGACAGTCTTAAGTTTGGACTGTTTAAACAACAGCACATGAGCAGTTGCATTGTCTTCTGGCATTAAACTACAAACCCTTAAGGAGGATGGATCGTCCTTAGGAGGCCGATCTTACTAATTGTGTCTGGCATGTGAGTTTGATCAGTAGATATATGGGAATTGTTTGGAAGACCTGCTTCTGTTATGTACAAGAATGGTTAGAAGATCATTTAGGCCTGCAAACTTGGCCTTCTTTATTGGCTAATACCACAAACCGTGTCACTAAAGTGCCCGTTTCTTTTGTTCCTTCAGTTTTCTGGAGACCTTATCTTACATGTTCACCATCACTTATTATACCAATTTTCTCTGCACCCCCACCCCATAAATAAATAATATTTTAAGCGTACTCCCTATTTCCAAGGCATGGACTTATATACTGTTGGGTAGCTTTTATCTATGCTGCCAGTCCAGAACTTGGTAAAAAGACTGCAGGGGCACTTTCGCTGTCCCAAAGGAGCTTCAGTTAACCTTTTTTTCTGTTTGACTGGTTTACTTAAATTGAATAATAAAGCAGGTTACTTTTAAATGGTATAGTAATATACACATGAAGGAGTAGTATTAACACTAGGCATAAAAAAGCTGGACCGTAACCTCATATGTTAGCAGGCACAGTAAAACATTACCTACATTTTTTTGTTTTTATTTATTTTTAATTTTTTGCAGAGAGCAAAGATCACAGTCTCTGAGCATTGATAAAAAATGTAGCCTTGCCCCTTTAAAAAGTCACAGCAGAGGGTCAAAAGAGTAGCACTTTTATTTTTCACAATAGTAGTTTATCCTGTACTGCACTTATATAGTAAGTGATAAACCACACTTGTAAAACGTATATTTGTTCATTAACCAAGGTTATGTAAGTGATGCAACAGACAGCATACTCGGTGTTGGTGCTGGAAGACCAGAAGGTTCTGTATTTTGTTCCCACTCCAGATGTTTAGATTTTAGAGCAGTATTAGGGAAGAGGGGTAGTTCACTCCTGCTTGTGTTGTCCTATGGATGAGAACTTAAACTGATGTCCCATCAGCTGAGTTAATGGTAGCTCAGGAGGATGTAAAAGATCACACAGCACCTAGTGAAAAAAGTAGGGAAAGTGCCCCAGTGCCTTGGACAAATTTCCTCTTGTAGTAGAAGTATCACCCTGGTTCTCCCCCCTGAAAAAAGGCCACGGGTCTAGTGGGAGTAAACATGATTGACAAAGGATAAATAAGTGTTCCCATCTGATGGTCAGAATCATAGAAGTTCAAGACTATGGCAGAAAGAAGAGCCTTGCTGCACCCCCTCCCACACACACACACACACACACATATATGCACCAGAACTGTAAATACACTACCTCTGGGACTGCACATACTCACTGAAAGTGTAAGAGTAAGGAGGGGTAGGTATATTTTGGTGTTGATTTAGAGCACTGGACTGTGGTATAGGGTTTGGGTTCTGCTTAGAATGTTAACAGCAGTAGTGTAGTTTAACAGTTGTGTTCTACTGCAATTACTTTCTAAATGTCTCACTGTAATGTATGTGACTCTATACTTATCAAGGATATAAAACTAGAATAAGTTAATTATTATTTATTTATTTACCGGGAAATTCCAATTCCATCCCTTTTACAGCGGAGGCCCGGGAAGAAAAGCTCGGTATGCAAAAAAAAAAATTGTGTTACAGTATAGAACTAAACAAACAGTAAATAGAGCAAAATATACATAATAATAAAATACAAATTAAGACAATAGATACATACCATCATATAGATTAAAAAAACATACATTAAAAAACAGGTATTGATTTTGTAACAGTTTGATGGAATAAGAGTAAATAGTAAAATAGTGTAATAGCCTTGGAGAGGTAGTAGTACTTAGTCCTGCCATGCATAGTGGCATACAGTTGAGTTAAAATTAATTGGTGTAGGAGTAATTAAGTCAGGAAAGGAGCATGGGCAGAGCCAGTGTAGTTTTAGATGAGACTTGAGTGCAGTCTTGAACTGCCTGCTAGATGATAAGGAGGTTATAGAGGAGGGGAGGTTGTTCCAAAGTTTGGATATCGCATAAGAGAATAAGGTTTCACCTGAGGAATTGTTGGGTTTGGTGACAAGAAGAAGACTTTTGCTGTTGGAGCGCAGGGATCTAGAGGAGCAGTACGTTTGGAGAAGGTTCTGAATGATGGAATTTTATGAGGATGGTTTATTAGTTTATAGGCAAAAGAGAGTTGGTTTAGGTGAAGAAGTTGTAAGAGTTCAAGCCAGTCTAGTTCTATTAATGCGTGGCAGTGATGGCTACGGAAAGATGCACCTGTTGCAAATTTTGCAATCTTATTATAGCATGTTTCAAGCTTGTTTGAGTCGGACTGTCTAAGGTTGGTTAAAAGCGGTGATGCTTAGAGTAAAGTGGATATTAGTTGGGAGTAGGAAATAGAGGTTTTAATTGCCTTGGTTAGGTAAAGTTTGTTTCTATGAAGTGCACCAAGTTCTTATTAAACCATAGCACATCTGGATAGTATTATTTTAGTTATTGTTTCCTAATAATGTACTATACCCTTTTTAAGCACGAGTTGGATTAATGGATGGATAATCAGAAGTTCGCTCCTGGTCTGGTGCTTATGTCTCTGATGGACAGAAGCTGTCAGTAAATGACCTCCTATATAAATCATATTTGTGGCTCACCTTTGGGTTGCATGGCTCGGCTTATAATAGCCCTAATGGTCATTAGCGTAGTTTACACCTATGAATGAGTAATAATAGTAAAGCAAAAGAACACAAAACTGTAGCTCTTCACTTTTTGCTGTGCCTCCTATCAAAGTTTTGCTTTTCTGGTAAATCACAGTTACTTTCAGTAGTGTTAGGCATTAGTTTCAGACTTACTGTTTAGAAAATGCATGTTAGTGCAAAACGTCAACTTTTTAGAGTGTGTTTAAAAATGTCTTTGATTTTGGGCTGTTATCTTCATCTTCTCATCCCTCCAGATTTCTAGATCAAAGAAGTTTGAGAGGTAAAGAACCACTATTGTTATTAAAGCACAGCACATTTAGATACCGTTGTTAGTTTTAGTAATTTTAGTTCATGTTTATCCAACATATGATCTGCTTTAATTATAACAGTAAAGGAAAAACTACAGTTAATACCAGTATTTTTAGTCATCATCATCAGCCCCCTTTTTCCTCATTTTTCTACATGGGTTCGGGGTATCATGTTAACTGTCGCCATCTCTCTCGATTCAGTGCCACACTACTGCCATCTTCAGCACTCATGCCTGACTGTTGTAGATCTTCTTTCACACAATCAATCCACCTCTTTGCTAGACATTGTCGTTTCCTCTTACCTTCTTCCTGTCTGTCCCAAATCTTCTTCACCAGATTGTGCTCTGTGTCCAAACCACTGTATTCTGTTCCCTTTGATCTTTTTGGCAATTGGAGCTACTTTGGCTTCTGCTATTATGTCCTCATTTCTTCATCTGTCCCACAGTGAGCATCCTACCACCCTTCTCAGGCACTTCATTTCCATCACTTCTAGCTTCTTCAACTGTTCTGCCTTTACTGCCCAGGTTTCTGTACCACACAGTAGTACTGGTTGCACCGCTGTTGTACACCTTATTTTTCAGCTTATTTGGCATTCTTCTGTCATAGTCTACACCTGAGACTCTGTGCCAGTTGGCTGCAGCCCCCGATTCTATCTTTGACCTCTTCATTCAGACTTCCCTTCTCCTTAACCACCCCTTCCAGATACTTGAAGCTATTTACCTGCTCCACTATCTTCCCTTCTATCTCAATTTTCAGCTTCTTCTGATTTCCCCATTTGCTGCCATTGCCACTTGTCTTCTTTGTGCTTAATCTCATTCCATGTGCCTTCAGTTTTGCATTCCATTCCTCTATCCCTTGCTGGAGTTCTTGCTCAAAGTCTGCCTGTAATGCCACATCATCTGCATTCAGCAACTTTGTTGATCTGTCCCCTCCACTCTATTTGCTAGTGTAATCCATCACCAGTATAAACAGCAGTGGGCTCAAAGCTGAACCCTGGTGTATACCCACTCCTACTGGGAACCCCTCTGTGAGGCCAAACACTGTCTGTACTTGAGTCATTGGGCCCTTGTACATAGCCTGCACTAATTCTACCAATGATTTTGGGACTTTGAACCACCGCAGTACTGCCCAGATCAGCTTTCAAGGGACCTTGACATATGCTTTCTCCAAGTCTAGGAATGTCCAGTTGGAATCTTTCCTCATCTCTAGCTTCTTCTCAACTGTCTGTCACAATGCAAACATCGGGTCAGTTGTACTGCATCCTGATCTGAATCCGAAATACTCATTTCGCATCTTACATTCTACTACTCTGCATATCCATTTATCAGTCACCATCTCCAGAACTTTCATGCAATGTGATAGGAGTTGATGCCTCTGTATTGCCCACAGTTGTGGATGTCCCCTTTGTTCTAGTACACTGGCACAAGTATGCTTATTCTTCAGTCATCTGGGATACACCTTTCTCTCCTCACTGCTATGAGTATCCTCAGGAGCCATTTCTCCCCTATCTCACCAAGCATCTTCATCATATCTGCTGTGACCTCATCTGAGCCTGCTGCTTTCCCTGACTTCATTTTCCTTAGTGCTGTTCTTATTTCTTCTAGGGTGGGCTCCTCTTCTCTCATCATAGGCTGTTTCTGGGGCAGTACAGCTTCTTTGGGGTTTTCTTCTTTCAAAAGCTGCTGGAAATACTCCTTCCATATGCCTTTGTTGTCCTGTGGACTGGTAAGCAGGTTGATGCTGGCATCCCTTATGAAGCTGAAGGGTGTCTGACTTTCTTCTTTATCTTTCTGTCTTTGCCTTGCAACCTGATATAGTTTCTTTGTGCCACATACTGAGTCACTTTCCAGAAGTTGGTAGAGTGCATCCAATGCCCTATTCTTTGCTGTTGCAACTCCTTTCTTAGCTTGTTAGCCAACCAGTATTACTTTCTAGCCTGGTCAGTCTTTTCTATCTCCCACTTTTTCCTTCACTCCTTCTTTCTTTTGATGACTTCCTTGACTTCTTCATTCCACCACCAGCTTTCCTTATGTACCTGATTTCCATGCCTGGTTTGGCCACATATCTATTCTGTAGTCCTCACACATGCTGTTTTGAGGCACTGCCTCTTTTTGGGGTGCTAGATCCTGAAGTAATTCCTTGAACTGTTGCACTTTCTCTCCAGTCAGCTTCCAGGTCTTCAATCTGGTCTCTGTTGATCTTAGAGCCTTCTGTGACCACAGTTGGTTTATGCTGTGGGCCAACTGTTTCACTAGAGATAACGTTGCAGCCATTGATACTTCTACCCCAGTGGCATTTCCTTACTAGGAGGAAGTGTACCTGAGTTGCATGTTGGCCACTTTTGTATGTGATCTTGTGACTTCTGTCTTTCTGAACCATGTGTTGGCTACTATCAAGCCATTTGTCAAATGGAAGTCTAGAATGGCTTCTCCTTCTTTATTCCTGTTGCCTCACCCATGTGGATCCAGGCAGTCCTCATATTCTGTTCTGTCTGTCCTGATATGTGCATTCAAATCACCCATTATCAACATCACTTCATATTGTCCTGCTTTATCTAGTAGGTCCTGCACCTTCTGTATGAATACACTCTTTTCCTCACTATCACAACCCTGTTGTGGGGCATAGGCTGAGATTATGAATATTGCCCTATCGTTACACTGGAGTCTGATTGCCATGAGTCTGTCATTAATTCTGATGATATCCCTCACTGTCTTCTGAAGTCTCTCTCTTACCACAGTTCCCACATTATTTCTAGCCTGTCCCCCTTCTGAGTAGTAGACTCTGGATCCCAAGTCAGGTGGCTTTGCTGTACTGCACTGCCCTTCCATCTTAGATCTTGGATACATAGGATGTCTAGCCTCCTCCATATTATCATGCCATCCACTTCCATGCTACGTCCTGTCAGTGAACCTACATTAAGTGTAGCAATTCTCAGTTCATGTTCTGCATGCTGATTGGTTTTTCATCCAGCTTTCCCTCAACAGAGCTATCTCAGGTAACCCAGGCTGGGCAACTAGATACCGGCTGGTCCGTAACTTACTGACCAAGGGCTGCTGGGCTTTATGGCGGGCACACACTGGCCAGTAGGGGCACATACACCCCTCCCACCATTTGCATGGATTCCTGGCGTAGATCAGAGTAGGCTGAGTGCTCAACCCACCGCTAGCTACCCATGTCCATTTTTATAACATTAGTCAGCATGACCGAATCACCTAGAGCCACATTTTACACTGTTGAGTGGCTAGCCCTGCCATGGTGCACAATCTGTGATCCGTGTTCTCCTGTCTTGAGGATAATGCATTCCACGGTAAATGCCCAAAGTGGGTTGGTCTGTACAACTCTTCCCCCTATAGGGTACCATGTAGAGTCTGTGCTGCTGCCCACAGCTCCATTCATTGGTGAGTTTGAGATGGAAACACTCATCATATTTTTTGGGGAGTTTTTTCGGGGGTGGGAGGAACCCCACAAAGACACAGGGAGAACATGCAAACTCCAAACAGGCTTAAGTCAGAGGTCAAGATTGAACCTTGTACCTTGTGCATGGGAGGTGAAGACCTTAATCATTATTCCAACTGGTCTCTATTTTTAGTGATGCAAGCAAAACTGGGGTCTGCATTTTTGATCACAACATGTGCATGGTTTATTCTGCATTATCAACAGTATATTAAACTATTTCCTGTGGTAAAATAGCTCCATGCCTATAAATTTATTTCCTTTTCTCTAATAGTGGTAAGTTAATACTTTTACTGCTTAAGATATACTTATTTAGTTGTAGTCCAGTTGTAATTTACTCCTTCTATAAAATATGTTTGTCATATTACTAATACAGAGCTTAAATGGAATCCACCACCTCTTGCAAACAGTATTTGGGACAACGTAGTTTGCATATTTGCTGCCCAGGATATGCTTACAGTGGGAATTACCTAGTACAGAGGCATGTACTGTATTCCCAAAATACAAATATATATAGAGTTCAGCATTCTTGCTAATTCCGTTAAGCTGTCATTTTCCTTGACTGCTCACCACCTGGTGAATCTGGGCATACTGGGGCAATGCGGCAACTGCCTCATGTACGCAGACAACCCTCTCCTCCTACCACCCAACACTACAACCTGCGAGAGATGCACTTACATAGCCAAACTGGAAGCAAAGCTCTCTTCGGCCAAGATTGTGCTAGACAGTCAAGAGGAGAAGGTTAACACCTGCATTACACCTCAAGCAACTCATAGCCCTTCAAAACCCACACTGTCAACACCCACACATAGCAACACTAAACCCACATATGCGGAGGCCCTTAACATTAACCTGCCCAAGCAACAAGGACCTCCAAAGCTGAAATGCAAACAAACACCAGTCACAACCAAAGTGACACATAGCTCACAACACCAGTGTGCTACCCAACAACAGCCCCTAAGGCAAGACAATGTACCCAACACATTAGTCATAGGTGATTCTATAGTCAGGCACACTGATGTCCCACTCACCAGGCTGAACAAGGAGAGAATTACAGTCAGCTGCCTTTCAGGTGCCAGGATCCGCCACATAACGCATGCACTCAAGTCACTCCACAACAAGTACAAATATGACTCTGTCATTGTCCATGCTGGAGTGAATGACTTGAGACGTACCTCCCTGGACTACATGAAAAGAGACATGGAAGAGCTCTTGGATCATGTGACCCAGGCAGGTATGACCCTAGCCCTGAGTAACATCCTGCCTTCACCCAGAATGGTACCACAGTATAAGGACAAAATGATTGACTTCAACAATTGGCTAAGCTTCTGGTGTCATTCAAAGGGGATCCAGTATTTGTCTGCCTGGGAAGACATGATCGACAAACCACGATGCTTTGCCAGAGATGGTCTGCACCTGTCACCCCTGGGATTCAGGTTACTGGCTATCACGATGCTTTGCCAGAGATGGTCTGCACCTGTCACCCCTGGGATTCAGGTTACTGGCTAAAGCTCTTGCCACCCCTATGGTGCCTTTTTTAGGTAATGTTCAAAGGATAAAACCACCACCGTAACAGATACAAGCATGCAAAATCTGAAGGTAATGCTACTCAATGCTAGAAGTCTAAACCTCAAAATGCACTCTCTTGAGGCACTCCTAAAAATGAAGAACATCGATATCTGTGCAGTAACTGAGACCTGGTTCAAGGCTCCAGAGAGCACCCCTGCAATACCAGGCTATAATTCTTACCACACTTTTCGGCCACAAAACCAAGACTGAAACACTAAAGGTGGAGGAGTGTCCATATTCTCCAAGGATATTCACACCTCCAGGCTAGTTGCCCAACACAATGCATTTGAAATTCCCCAGGTGCAACTAACACTAGGTAAGACTGCAATCCAAATTGTAGCTTGCTACAGATCCCCAACCATGCCCCATGATTCTCACTACACCTTTCTAAACATACTGGAAAATATTAAGATACAACCAAAGACCCTAATTCTGGGTGATTTCAACTACCCTGCCATTAATTGGGAAAACTACTCAGGTACCAACTCCTTTTCCCAACGGTTCTTGGAATTCATAAATTCCAATGCCCTGGATCAACTAATCCATTGTCCCACCAGGGGATCCAATATCCTAGACCTGGTCATTACCAACATGGGAGATAGATGCTTCACACCAGTGATCACCCCCTCATTGGTCAGGTCTGACCATAAGCAAATCACTTTTGACATCCACATCCCACCCCCACCCCCCAGTAAGGAAACCTCCTTAAAAAACTTCTCCAAAGCCAACTTCATGCTACTGAAGTCAGAAGTGACAAACTTCACAACACCCACGCAGACGGGATCTGGAAGTTTGACTGCAGAATCCTACACTAAGGCACTGTTCGAGCACATCCACTCATGCATGAATCGTGCCATCCCAAATAGAACCAAGATGCTCTTCTCCAAAAAAATGAAGCCAATCTGGTGGTCCCCTGCTATAAACAAACTATACAATAGAAGGAATAAACTGTTGCAGAAAAGAAGAAAATCCCAGGATGCAAAAAACTCCCTAACCAGCCTCAGTAAGAAGCTGAGATCCCTCATAAAATCCTCAAAAGCTAGTTACGAAAATAAAATTGCCAAAGATTCCAAAGACAACCACAAGGCATTCTATAGTTATGTCAAGAATCTAAATGGCAATGCTCAGATCTGCTCTGAGCTACAACAGAATGGCATTAAATATACTGATACCAAGGATATTGCCAATATCCTGGCAGATCGATTTAGTGCCAACTTCACCCCCCTCTCACCCCCAAAAGGGCCCATCTCAATACTAAAAGATTGCCAAATTCCGATAATCACGGCCACACAGGTAGAAACCGCACTCTCCAAAGCTAAGAATGCAGCCTGCATGGGACCAGATGACATCCCAGGCTGTGTACTACATGAACTACAAAATGCACTGGCACCTCACCTAAGTGTCATGTTTAATCATAGCCTCACCTCAGGCTTCATGCCCACTGAGTGGCGCACAGCTACAGTTATCCCGCTCCACAAGGGAGGATCCGCCTTGGATCCTGGGAACTACTGTCCCATCAGTCTGGCAAGCCTGATCTGCAAGGGCATGGAACACATTATCATGGAACTTATAAACAAAGATGTTGGCAACCTTCAAACACTGGACCCCACCCAGTTTGGGTTTGTGAAGGGCCGATCTTGTCTCCTGAATCTGATTGACTTCTTCAAATCAGTCTCCAGAGCTGTGGACGAGGGTAAGGCAGTCCACACAGCCTATCTGGACCTCACCAAGGCCTTTGACACCATCCCCCACTCTGGAATCATAGATAAACTTACTAAGCTGGGCATAAATCCCTATGTCACTTGATGGGTTGCCAAATGGCTTACTGACAGAACCCAGACTGTAAAAGAAGCCGACTCCAAATCCATCTCCAGACAAGTGACAAGTGGAGTACCTCAGGGTTCAGTCCTGGGACCACTCTTGTTTGGCATCTACTTCTCTGAAGTACAGGCCAACATTAAGGGACTCTGGCTAACAAAGTTCGCAGATGACTGCAAACTGGGAGCCATTACTGAATCCCCAAATGATGTGGATATTCTACAAAAGGGCCTTATAGATACAGATGCCTGGTGCCAGAGCCATGGGCTCAAGCTTAATGCCAAGAAATGTATAGTTATCCCCTTTGGAAAAAAACATGTACCCATGAATTACCACATAGGTGGCAGGACACTAAACATCGAAATTTGATGAGAGACTTAGGGACACAGGTGACAGTGGTCTCACTTTCGATAACCACACCACCACAACAGTCAGGAAATCCTTCTATGTGGCATACCTTATCACTAAGGGCTTTTCATCTAGAAAAAAGGAGGTAATTGTCCCACTGTACTCATCCCTCATTAGACCCATTATAAAGTATAATGCCCCATTTGGTATGTAACTCACAAGACATCTGCAACAGCTGGAAAGGCCACAGAAATACCTCACTAAAAGTATCACAGGCCTAAAGCAGATGCCATATGCTGACTATCTAAAAAAACTCCAGCTATACTCTGGCATATCGTCTACTCAGAGGCAATCTCTGCTTAACATACAAGGCCATGTCAAACCCTGAGCTGTTGGACATGCTCCACTTAAAGAAATCCCAATCCCTCAGAGCCACACGCTTCAGGGATCTAAACCTTGTCATCACAATGAACAAAACATGTTGGAGGGATAGATTCCTGACCCAGAGACTCCCCATACTTTGGAATAGACTGGCCATACATGCCAAGCAGAGCGCCTCATTGGCCCTCTTCAAAAGGAACCTTGATGATTGGATGGAAGATAGGAAATTCACCCCGGGGATCATGTCAGTCACCCTGCTAGACAGGTGTCCAGAAAAGTAAATATTGTGGGAAGAAATATCCAGGGAATTGTTATGGTTAGTCTTGCATAGGCCCTAGGGCCAATAGCCTAGTACCAACCTATGAACATATTTAGTCCAGTAAAACAGGGATATGTAAGCTGCTTCCTTGCTTCTCCCATGCTGTGCACCTGTTTCTGGTTAATCAGTCACTGAGTCTGTGGAAGCATTTACAGCATTTATATCATGTATGTTTTGCATACATAAGAGGTAGGATATAAACTACTTTGTCATGCTACATGTAGACATATCGTAACCTTTAAGATTAATGTTTAAACTTTCAGGGCTGAAGTGATGCCCTCTTTTTTTAAATCTCCTGTAAATATGTTTCACCATTTGCAATTTGACTAAATTATTAATAAAGTCTTATTGCTTAGAAAAAAAGATACTATTTACCATAGTACAGAAAACACTATCCACCAAACCTGAGTAGTTCGGATAATAGTGGCTGTTGTTTGAAAGGGGAAGGGATCTTGTAGATTCATAAGTACTAGGCTAGCCACCCAGGGGTTTATTTTAAGCCAATCCAATTTCCCCAAAGCAATTTGTGCTTGAAATAACCTATCCCATTTGGTTATACATTGACCTTGCCCATCCCATGGTCAATAATCATATATTACCCTAAATGAAAAATCACTGGGATCATACCATAGATAATTTGAGGGGACCCGCGCATGGTATAAAGCATTTAGGAGCTGCCTCTGTCCATTAGTAGTACAGGGGGCAGTTCTGGGGTAAATTTTGTTTCCCATCATCAGATCTAAGTTGCACTTGAAAATGAACAGAGATGAACTATGTTTTATGTGGATAGGGAGTCTGTTCCACAGCAGCGGTATTCTCTGTGAGATATACTTGCCACCCAAACCATTCTGCTAATGTTGCAGAAGAGGTTTAAATACATAGACCGAGTATTTCTGACGCCATTTGACTTGCTGATGTGCAGTAAAGGACACCTTTCCTTGATATAGGCACATTTACTGTATATAATTCAGAACCAAGCATAGATCTCAACTTATTTTATTTATTTATTTATTTATTTTGAATTTGCTAACCGGGGTAGGACACTGATCTAATTTGACCCATTTCAGTCTCAGTTTGGGGAAAACATAACATATACATGACTTTATGTAGAGACAGAATGACGTAATGTAATATATACAAAGTGAATATCATTGTTAGTTTGAGGGTATAAAGGCAATAGATAAATTACATCAAATACAGAGTAACTGAAAAAAAAACAAAATATATACATGCATTATATATAGAGAGAAGCATCAGAGTTCACATGCAGAAAGAATTACAATTAAAAACAGAGTCAGAGCAAGATATGTAGACAGAAGAAGGGAACAAAAAAGTTAAGTTATATGACCAGAGAGACAGCAGTTGCATTTTCCTAGAGTCTTGAAATGTGTTTTTATTTGTAAATGGAAAATGGGTTGTCATTGTTCAAGAGTTGGGAACAAAGCCAAAAAAATAGTGAGAGGACAAAGACCCACAATTAGGAATAACTGTAAATGTCACTACGACCGAATCACATAGAATAGAAAAATAGATTTTGCATCAGCGTGCATTTTTTGAATAATAATAATCGTAAGTATGACATTTTGATGTATGTCATTACTAACTGATCGTAATCCTTGGTGATGTATCATAAAATCAAAAATATGGGACAGAATCAAGGACACTTGAAAGCTGTGGAATAAAGGCACGAGAGGGTTAGTAATTTAGACACAAATATTTCCTTTATTACAAGGGGATGGGAGACCACTTGATATTTTACTGACAAATGGGGTACAAGAGTTTAGGGTTCAGAGGAATACTACAGGAAAAGAGCTTTACAACGTGTTCCTATTAACACAACCAACCATAAATTGAAGGCGGACTAATTATATTTTCATGGTCTTTGCTTGTTTTGTGACATCAGATTGTGGAATATGTAGACTGTATAGGGCATGCTACTCTGTGACCTTTGTATTTATTTGTTTATATATTTTTAGGTTGTAAATCTTAACCATTATCTGTTGAATTCACATTTTATTCCACAACCCTATAGATGGAAAGGAAAGTAGTTCTGGCAGCGCAATGTGCAATGGTTAACATTCACCTCACAGGAGAAGGTTCACTGGTTCAATTCTTGACTGGGTTGCCTTCTGTGAGGAGTCTGCATATCCTCCCTGTGTTCACATGGGTTCCGTCTGGGTGTTCCAGTTTCCTCACACACATTCCAAAGACATGAGTCTGGAGCATTTCTCCCCGGGCCTCCGCTGAATAAGCACAATCTGAAGAAAGTGGCACATTGTATGAATTATGGTTGATTCACATCCTGTATCACATATTGGACAAGGGTGGAATAGCAAAATCAGACTTAGCACTGACAATGCAAAGACTGGTATGATTATAAGAGATGGTGGGGCTACTCTCTGGGAAGAGGTGCAACCTAAATTAAATAATAAAATACCTAGAGACATATCTTACCTCTGAGGGAATCAGGATATATGTTCTCACAGAGACATGGTTCAGAGATCCATCATGCATTCCCCAAATACGTCTTCTATCAAACAGTGAGTTGTGTTCATTTTTCAAACTCAATTTTTCAAAAGTAGAGTTATAGAAACAAATTCTGAGCATGAAGTACTTGGCACTCAGGTTATAATAAACACCAAAAACTACAAATTTTAACATGTTGACATACACTCCTCCATAATACCTTAGTAATATAACTACGTCCTTGATAAACGTATAACTCTCTCCATAATGGAATGTTCTTGTTTACTTCTTGACTTTCATTAAGTAGGAGAACCAAGAACTGGGCATGAAGAATGGACACGTCCTCAAGGGCACCATTGCCTTGAGGAATGACTGCATGCAAAAATTACTACATTTCACAAACTAATAATCTCTAACAAGTTGTAAAACTGCCAACAAGGCAAAAGCCATATTAAATATCATCTCGATTATTATCCCTGGTAACTGTACTAAGGTAAATGCTGTGCCATCCCCTTTTAATTCTAAACACAATGCTGTGTCAATCTTCACATACACCAACCTAACCTTAAAAAAAAGACACCATAAGTAAGGCTTTTTCTACTGGTGCATACTGTAGTGGCCTGAATTTTTTTATCAGTCATCTGGGAGTATATATTAGGCCTCCCTTCACAACCAACTGGTGAATTTTCATGGCCCTCTCAACTTTTTAAATAACTGCATTGATAAGTTTATCCTATGCGGTATAGATGTAGTGGAAATTTATGAAACAGACCTAAGTGGTGGAGTTACCACATCTAAAAAAAATGCCAGCCCAACTGTTTGTTATCAGATAATTGTTTAATGCACACAACATTGAAATTAAAAAAATATCCATTGTTCTACTGTGGTGGCTAGACTCTGAGAAAAGTGAGAAAGTGAATGTTGAATTTTTCCTTATAGTCTTCTTCTTCTCCAAGTTTGTGCTGACTTGAGGTTGGAATATATGCATAGTTCAGAGGTGTCAGGGATAGCCCCACATTGGGGGATATAAGGGGCTTGCCTCTCTGGAAAATAATTTTTTTGTGTTTTGTCACCTTGGAAGTGCTGCTGTTTTGACTGACAACCTCCTAAGGTTTTAGATGTTTTAGGGTCAAATGATAATCTAGTGATCATTCATGCCTGATTGCCAAAAAAATTATTACACCAAAAGAAAACAGCATACAAAGCTTTCACACTATATCCAGCTCAATGCAGCAAGACTAAAGTTGTGGAACTCACAGTCATAATGGAAGGCTGGACAAGAGCTGTTCTGTAGAGTCTGTGCAAGTCATCTGGAGAAGCAGTCAGCTTTGTAGGAGATGGCTGCTTGAAGAATTAATGGGACTTGTTTAGACTACACACTTGAACATTATAGATACTGGGTAGGTTTTCCTGCTGGCTCAATTGAAACAAAAGTCCGCTTCACACAAAAACATAGCCCCAGTAAGACATTCTGGTACATTCTTACAAGCCTACTGAAAGATGCTACAGGTTCTAAGCCATGATTTTAAGGAAACAAACTGCAAGCTACCTGTTTACACTACAGAAGCCCCAAAGAAAACCCAGTACTTTGGATTGTTCCTCAGTTATTTGGCACAGTATAGTTGCAAAAGTATATTTTAATAACTGTTCATTTTCTTATGCCAATCTATTTAAAGAAAGGCTAACTGCACATCGCCAAGACAACCTTACAGCCCCCCCCCCACCCCACTGGTCTACTTTTCTGGCAATTATAGTTATTGTTGCCACACCATCCTTCCTCTAATTTATTTATTTAAATTTGTTTGTTTATTTATTTATTTAAATTTGTTGACCGGGAGTGTCTGACTGGACGTAGGTCCATTTTCAGCGGAGGCCCGGGGAGAAAAGCTCCACAGTAAAATAAACAGACAGTAGTTACATTGGATTACATAGCGATTAACAATTTAACATAGCAATTACTTACAACATATTTACAGATGAAGAACATAGTACATCAGTAGACAACTAGAATCTTTATCTGTGAAGTACATAACAGACATTAACAAATGTTACAATGAGAAGTTCCTGCTGTATAATAAGTACTAGGCTTATGAGCATCTGAGCTTGCTATAATCAAGGTAGTTAGTGGAGTGGAAAGAAAGGTAGTGGTTGGATGGGGTGGATTATATTAGAGTGGGAGTTGCAAGGGCATAGCCAGCATATTTTTAGGTGCGCTTTTAGTAAAGTTTTGAAGTGGGTGCATGATGGTACTGAGGTAATTGTGGATGGGAGTGAGTTCCATAATTTGGCTATGGTGCAACAGAATAGTGCTTCACCAGCAGAGTTATTGGCTTTAGTGATCTGCAAGTGATTTTTGTTGCTGGATCTTAGTGGTCTGGTGGTGCGATAGGGTTGGAGTAGATTCTGGAGGGATGGGACATTTAGTGGATGGTTTACTAGTTTGTGAGTGAGAGTTGATACCACTGAAGGAGGTGAGGGAGTTCAAGCCAGCCCAGTTCAGCAAGTGAGAGACAGTGGTGACTACGGTAGGATGCCCCTGTGGCGAATTTGGCGATTTTGTTGTAACAGGTCTCTAGCTTGTTTAGATCACATTGCCTTAGGTTGGTATATATTGGAGAGGCATAAAGTAGGGTGGAGATAAGGTGGAAATTTGCTATTGAAATCTCTGCTGCTTTGGAGAGAAATTGCTTATTTCTGTATAACTCCTAGTTTTTGTGGACTTTTTATGGTCATGGATATGTGAATGTCAAATTTTAGTTTATTGTCTATTTCCACTCCTAGCAATTTGGTGTGTTCAGTTGGGTATATAGTGGTGTTGTCTTTTGCTGTGATGTTAAAGTGAAAGTTGTTTTGAGTATGTTTGGTGGGTTGGAAGATGAGTAGTTTAGTTTTGTTTGGGTTGAGTATTAATTGGGCATCGGATAACCATGTTTCAACAGAGGAAAAGGCTTCCTGTGTGACTTTTTGCAGTTTTGGTAGGGACTGGGCTGAGCAGATGATGGTCGAGTCATCTGCATATTGTATGAGTGTGCCATGTTTGGTGGCAGAGGCTAGATTACTGGTGTAAACAGAGAAGAGTAGTGGTCCAAGGATGGATCCTTGGGGAACCCCTATGGAGACAGGTAATTGGGGAGATATGTCATTCTGTCATACAACGGATTGTTGGCGGTCAGACAGGTAACTCTGAAACCAGTTGGTGACAGATTGTGAGAAGGATAGGTTATTGAGGACAGAGATAAGTTGTTTGTGTGGGACCATGTCAAATGATTTAGATAGGTCTAGGAAAGTAGCAGAGGAGAGATAGCCATTGTTTTTATGCTGAAGGATAGTGTTAGTAAAGGAGAGTAAGGCAGTGGTGGTGCTATGGTTTGTTCGGAAACCATGCTGAGTATTGGAAAGGAGGTTGTTAGTAAGGAGGTAGTCTGAGACCTGAGAGTGTATGCATCTCTCTAGTATTTTGGAGAGTGGGGAGAGAATAGCTATGGGGCGGTAATTAGTTAGTTCTGCGGAGGGTCCGCCATTGTGGAGGGGAATTATATGTGATATTTTCCACAGTGTGGGAGCGTAACTTTCTGACAGAGATCAGTTAATCAAGATGGATACTGGGTAGGCCAGAGCATCAGCTGCAATTTGTAGGTATTCACATGGGAGGTTGTCTGCTGCTAATCTGGTGAGTTTAAGTTTAGTTAAGAGTTTTTTGATGTTGGAGGTAGGTACAGGAGAAAACATTGGGAGATTACTAGTTGAAGGTGTGGGTTGGAGGGAGGGTTGTGTTGTTTAGCTAGTGATAGTATGGTTTGGGTGAAGTGTGTGTTGAATGAGGTAGCAATATTTTCTGAGGAGTGAGGGATGTTAGGAGGAGGGGTACTGACTTTACCTGGGTGGAGGATGGAGTTTATGGAGGACCAGAATTGTTTGGGGCTGTGTTGTGAGGAGTCTAGGGCAGACTGGTAGTATTGGAATTTGCCCTGTTTTATTAGCTTTTTGACTCTATTGCATAGTTCTAGGAATTTCTGTCTAGCTGAGGGGGATTTGGTTTTGCGCCAGTGCTCCCAGGCTTTATCCCTATTTTTCATTTCTGACTTAGTGGTTTTCTGTAGTCATGGGGAGGGTTGTGCTTTGGTTCTGGAAAATCTTATGGGGGGCATAGTAATTAAGGATGTTCAGGAAGGTAGTATTAAAAAATTCAACTGTGTCATCTAGACTGAGGTACTTTAGAGGATGCCAGTTACATTCTTTGAGGGATGAGATGAATGTGAGTGGGTTAAAGTTTAGTTTTGGTAGATGACAGGTTTAGCTTGGTATAGGTATTTTTGAGTAGGAATGTTGGGGAGTGATCACTGAGGCTATCTGATAAGCAGCCTGTTATATATGACTGGGGGCTCTTACAGACTAGTATCCAATCCAGGGTAGTGTGCTTGCTGGAGTTTTTATTTATCCTGGTTGGTGACTGGACTAGTTGGGTGAAGCCATGAAGGTGTACATGATGGGTTGGACTGTTGCCAGAACAGGATTGCCAGTCAATATTGAAATCACCTAAGATGATAGTTTCTTGGGGGAGATGGTGGGTAGACCAGCTGAGGAGGTTTTCTAGTGGAGGGATGTTTTGGCCAGGTGAGAAGTAGCATCCAATTATGTTGATGGTTTTGTTTTGGTTAATTTTGGGGTTGGTATATATTATTTCTTCATTGCCTATTTGTGGAGCTGATGATTTTAAGATCTGGATGTTTAGATGCTGTTTAAATATTATAGCTACACCACCTCCTTTTTTGTTTAGCCGGTCATTTTATTTTATAGAATTTTAGTTCTCAGATCTGTTATCTTTAGCTATGTTGCATTACTGCCCCAAGTACTGCACCCATAGTTTTTTGATATCTCCCATGAGAACTTCCAGTGCGGTACCTATTCTATTCCTCATCCCCTGCCATAATTTTCAACTCCTTTCGTTATAATGTACATCTACTTTAGGATATTCACTGAAACTTTTGTACCTTATTCTCTGATTGTTTTTGAAGTTTTTGTGGTCTGTCGTGTATTGGGTTCAACCAGCTCTGTTCACCCTCACTGTGCTTGGGCTCACTCTACTCCCATACCCTATCCCCATTCCTACACACACCCCTTCAATTTCATTTATACTCAGTTTTCTCCTCCCCTTTCCTCTCAATACCCAATCATACACCACCCCTCCACTTTCCGCCAGCTAACCAATCTCACATAGCCACATCTTTTTCACTACCTTTCACTTCCTTACTGGCACCCAGTAGTTGTCAACCATCCCTTGCACACTGCACCTTGCACCAGACCCATAGTATAAATTCACTACAACCCCCACAAACACTAATAATGTTACTTTTACACAGTCTCTACTACCTTTCTTATGACAACGTATCAAATTATGTCATACCATACACTATACATTACAATTATCTCCTCAGTGACATTAGTCAACACAGCACAAACAACCAACACTCACCAAACAACTTTAATAGCACCATACTGCTACAACACCTCTCCCACAGAACTCTTCTCAATCAAGTTTTATCCCACCCAACCAACTACTAACTTGTTTTGTAAATATTTAAAATTACTCACTAAACTCGTCAACTTATTCGCATGCAGTCTATCTGTGCTTAATCAATCTGGGGACAGCTCTTTGGCCCTCTTCAAAAGGAACCTTGATGACTGGATGGGAGATAGGAAATTCACCCTGGGGATCACGTCAGTCACCCTGCTAGACAGGGGTGCAGGGAAGTAAATATTGTGGGAAGAAATAAGCCAGGGAATTGTTATGGCTAGGCCTAGTACTAACCTAATAACCCTGGGCCACAGTCAAGCTACAAAACAAATCCACCACAAAAAAGAAAAACAACCACAAAACTACAAGATGCACCCTCACAGTAACTCCAAACTCTTAGTCTTAAATATTAACTTAAGGAGTATCCTAAACAAAGTTGAGCAACTCCATGCTACCCTCAGGTTATATACCCCCAACATAGTTATACTAACTGAAACTGGTTAAAGCCACACATCATAGACAATGAACTAATAACCCAGGATTACAATATTCATAGATTAGACAGAATTAACAAGCAAGGAGGTGGCATGCCAATTAAGTATAAAGACACACTTAACCTAGAACAATTAGACAACTACCCCTATGTTGCAAATAGCTCAGAAGTACTTGTACCTAGCCTACAATTAAACAATAGCGAATGTATCATTAACTTTGCAGTCTACATCCACTCAGGCAACAATACTACAATAATTGAAAATCTCCTTAATTGGGCAGCAAACAACTTTAACCAGGAAACAATCATAACAGGAGATTTCAAACTAGATTGGTCTTCCTGCTCTTCTCATAACCCATCAAACTACTTTAACCTTTTCAGCTTTACCCAAATTATCACCACCCCAACTAGGATTGGCAAACACAGCAAGAAAAGGTCCACACTTGACTGGATTCTCACCAATAGGCCCTCTTTATGTCCTCACTCTAGGTGTCTCCCAGATACCCTCAGTGATTACAGACCCAGCTTCCTCCTAAGACAGAAAGTAACCCCTAAAAAACATCATGTGCAAGCAAATCTGTAACACAAAGAATTTCTCCATCAATATTTTAACTCCCTCTTGAAGCAATGTAACTGGTCCCCACTAAAATACCTCCAGTTAGATAATGCAACTCAATACTTTAATGACACATTCCTAGAAATCCTTGACAAAGGCCCCCTTCAGGAAAATTCATGTAAAAGCTAAACCAACTCCATGGCTAACAACCAACACTAAACTCCTTATGAAACAAAGAGATAGAGAATTGTCCCGCTATCTGGCCACCAAAAACTAAAAAAAAAACTTTCCAAAACTACCAACAACTAAGGAATGTAGTCAAAAAGTAAACATAAACAGACAAAAAACCTAGTATTCAACAGCTCAAAAAAACATCAAAACAACCCTCCAAACTTTTGAGCCTCTATAAATCACATTCTCAATCCCAAACATTCCTCAGCCTCAACCCCTCTCCCCTAAACACCAATGAAAGCATAGCCACTCAAGTCAACTCTCACTTTACTAATTCCATACTATCTGTATTAAATGCTAACACTACCAGTCCATTAACTGTACCCACCACCCTGCCATCCATCCTACAGCATTTAACCTTAAACCAATACCTACAAGCAACATTAACAAACTTCTCCTTCAACTGAAACCTTCAACTGTAGTAGCCGACCTGCTTCCCAATGAATTCCTGAAACTGGCAGCTGACGCCATCTCTTACCCAGTCTCCCTCCTAATAAATAGGTCTATCTCAAAGCAATGCATCCCCAAACTCCAGAAGGTATCTCATATCATCCCTTACACAAAGGAGGCACTTCAACACTACTATCAAACTACAGATTCATAGCAACACCCCTTGCCAAAATTCTCGTGAAACGTACACACTCACAAATCATGCTCTATCTCCTGAACTATAACCTCCTTTCAGACACACAACATGGCTTCAGACCTAATCATAGCACCACATCTGCCCTAATTAGCTTCACAGACATAGTCAACCAGTCAAGAAACAACGGCTTTTACATTTCATTAGTTTTCCTAGACATGTTAAAAGCATTTGACACTGTCTCACACCAAAAACTTCTGTACCGGCTGGCCACCTTAAACTTCTCTTACTCCACCCTATCATGGTTCCATAGTTACCTGTCAAACAGACAGCAAGCTGTCAAATGGCTAGACAATATATCTTCACTCTTACCAGTCTCAGTTGGTGTACCCAAGGCTCCATACATGGCCCACTTCTCTTTTCAATTTTTACTTAAAGCAGTGGGTTGCCACAATGGATCACTGGTCCGCAGATTGATTGGCAGTAGTATTTTTATGGTGTCGAGTTGCCAGCCTGGTGAAAAAAATTCACAAAGGAACACACATACACACACGCACCTACCTGCATGTCTTTAAAACTCAGTCGACCATAGTGAGGACATGCAACCTCCGTACAGAAGGAGCTCCAGCCGAGCAATGAACTGGAGAACCTCTTGCTGTGAGTGGGTGACCTCTCTTCAATTTTTACTAATGATTTCAAGTCAGCCACCACATCAGCTAACATTATACAATATGTGGATGATTCTACACTCATCTGTTCTGCCACCTCAATCTCTGAACTCTTGCAAAAAACACAAAAAGCATTTACAGATGTCAAACCATACCTTTCCGCCAAACAACTAATACTCACCCTAACAAGACCAAACTTCTGTTATTCACCAACAATAAAATATCTCAACCTCCCCCCATCCCATTCACTGTCTCCTCCACTAACAACACTAAAATAGAGCCAGTTGTCCACACAAAACTACTGGGTGTCACCATCGACAAACCCCTCAGTTATGAACTTCACATATCCCAAACACTCAAAAAGGTCCACATAAAACTTGGGGCCCTCTATAGAGCCAAATTATTCCTCTTCCAAACCACCAAATAGCCATTGCCAAAGCCATCTACTAGTCACTCTGCTATATGCCTCACCAATACTCACTAATTGAAATAAAACAAATCTAAATAAACTGGATGCCTACTACAACAGAATAGCCAGGTTTGCCACCAGCCTCCCACACAGAACACATCAATGTTCAGCTCTTCACAAACTAGACTGGCTGGAACACCCAAACCTATTATGCCTCAAACAACTCACAATTTGCCACTCCATCATCTACCTACCAGATAAATGTCCAGCCCTTAAAAACCCAGTAAAACCCTACACTAGCAATAGAACCCTCCGCTCATCCAACAAATTTCTTCTACAAGTCTCTAAAACCAGTAAGGGCTACGAGGATGTCTTATTCTCAAAGCACATCTCCAAAATCTGGAACTCAATACCCAGCCCATTCTTGGCACAGCTAACCCTTCCAAATACAAACTGTATCATTGCTTCCTATGTAACCTATTCTTTTTTAAATTCTATGTAACATTACATACTATGTAACTTGGAGCTTTTCACCTTGGCCTCTGCTGAAAATGGGCCCTTTTTCGGGCTCAGTCAGATACTCCTGGTAAACAAATGCAAAATAAAATAAATAAATAAATAAAGTATAAAATAAATAAATTCCATCCAAAAAGAACTCACTAAAACAAACAAAAAAGTAGATCTTTATTTGTGGCAAAACTTCCTATCAAGGTGGGTGTTAGTAATAAGATGTTCTATACAAGGACATCTGAAAAATGAAAGGGAAGAATCAAGAATGCTGCGTGTCAGAACAAAATGGAGCCAAAGGATGTAGCTGACACACTAGCATACAGACTAGGAGTACATTTCAGGCCACAAAAAAAGACAAACTGCATCTGCTGTTCTTCCCAACAATGCAATCCTGATCAACATTAAATCTGTATTGGTCTCCTCTTCTTTCAGTAAGTTCATAAAAACAAGTACCATGGAACCAGATGAGATACAAGGGGCCTAATTTGTGCAATCAAAAATATTACACTCGCATACACATTCATAATACAGCTATAAAAGCTGAAAACTGGCTATATTCCTGGTACAATAAAGCAACTACTGTGGTCCCTATCAACAAGTGAAACAGTGTCACAGACCCCAGTAATTACAGACTGATCAATCTCTCATTGTCATAGGCCCCAGTAATTGCAGACTGATCAATCTCTCATAAGCATATTGTACAAACTGATGGACAAAATCACCATGAGTCTTATTCAGAAAGACATGGCAAACCTCCATCTCATAACCAAACTCTGTATGGTAAAGTAGGTAAGTAGTGGTACACTTAGTAATTTATGACTGATTCTTGTCCTGTTTCCTATGTCACAGACTGAATTGGAGTGAAAAAGCAAGATCAGACTTAGCACTGACAGTGCAAAGACTGATATGTTTGTCAGAGAAGTTGGGACTTTCTGGGAAGATGTGTTGCATCTTGAAAAGAAGATTGATAGATGGCAGCTTATATCAAGAAAATATAATTTTATGCACCATGGTACATACTGAACATTGCATTCATCTACACATGAAACCCATATTAAATACTAAACTGCAGAGCTTGTATGCTTAACCTCATAAATTTTTTTGGTCCCCTCAAATCTTATTACTGACCTACCCCTCAATGTTCCACGTCAGGGTCTACCAGCCATGATCCTAACCCCCCATGGGCATACTCTACTATTACTGGAGCAGGTCATGGATCTTAAGGCTGCACTGGGGTAAGTCTGACTGCTCCCATTTGCAGTTTTTTTTTTCTGCCTACCCACTATCCCTTTTTCTGTCCCCCACACTAGTTGGTTACGTGTGAGAACAACTCTCCTCCTTGGACCACACCTCTCCTTAAGGAGTGTCACCAACAAGCACCCATCCCCACAGGACAGGTATGCATATATCCTTTCCTGCCACTCCATCAGTCACTTGAGATACTAACTGAACCCATGTCAGCTGGGCTGTTGTTAAGGCTTTATCTCTGTATGCAACTGCAGTGGCTACACCTCAAATCTTTCTGAGAGTGTTAACACTGCCCTGGATGAAGGTTTATCTGTTCTTTACCTTGATCTGTCTAACACAGTTGATGGTACAGCTCATGATGAAATCATCCATCAACTCAACGGTAAATGAAGCCATTCATAATGGGCTTGCATGGTTGCACACAGCAGGTAAGAATAGGAGGACTCTTATCCTTACCATCCCCTATCACCAGTAGAGTCCATTAAGGTTCTGTCCTGGTGCAACTCCTTTTTGACTTCCTTAGTTGACACCCCAAGCTTCTTGGTCACTCAGCCATTTTGAAATCATTCTCGCCATTCTTCTGGGATCTGTTACCACACTATTTAATTTCCTAAGCAGTGTCCCATCAGGTATGGCACACAAGGCCTTGATGAAGTCTGTAAGTGCTTCATTCACAGAGTTCCCAGAGTGCATCTCAGTAGAGGCCCAGTCACAGAACTACAACAGTTTGGACTGAGCCCAGTCACAGAACTACATCAGTTTGGACTGAGCCCAGTCACAGAACTACAACAGTTTGGACTGAGCCCAGTCACAGAACTACATCAATTTGGACTGATACAACATCGGTTGTATAAATGTCATGCTGTTGCTCATGTACTAGAGAAGCAGCCCTCAGCTACATCAGCGTGTTGTAATTAAGCTTTTCAATAGATTCCTGGGACACAAAAGATCAAAATAGGCCTATAAGTGCCCTGCTCCTTTTTGGGTCCATCACTGTACCTGAGGGCTACAGTAACCATCCACCAGTCCTGTTGCATTACTCAGTTTCTAAGGAATGTCTGTGCAGTTTAACCAGTGGTTCTGCAAGATCTGCAACCAAACTGCTTTGTCACCCAGGGAGGCAGTTTGTTGATTCCTCTCCCTCATTCCCCAAAGCCCTCTGAGTGGATTCTATACATGCCCATAAGTTACATTTCCAACTGCCAGTTTGTTTCATACTCACCTAGCTTGATTTCTCACTGTGGCACCTGGTGAATCTTTCCTATGAAAGCATCAAGGCACATATTTTTTCAGTATTTCTGTCCGTATCTCACAACCTTCCCTCTCCAGAATGTAGAACACTTACTAACAAATTCAGCTATTAATCTCACAGTATCATTAAAGGTTGTTACTTTAAACTTAGAAAAAATATTATGATGAATTAATATGATTCTTTATTATTTGCTATGGATATCAGTTACAAATTCTTAACAATGAATATGTGACAGACTCTTTCGGTGTGAACAATGAGGAACATGTACTTTTTAAGACTCAGAATGAAGAACATTCCTTGAAATGAGGTACACTTAACAGGCATGCTTGTTTGAACTCTAGCATTCCTGAGCATCTGCCAGCCTTTTACTGTATACTCGGAACTACCATTTCCTAGCGTTTTTTCCCAGCATACCATTTCCTAGTGTTTTCCCCAGCATACCTCACAAATTTTACTTTTTGCCCATTCTTTTGACATCTCCATCATTTTGATGCCTTGGGTTACTGGATGGCATTTGCTGCATATTCTGTTTCTCTGAAGTGTCTTTTCTCATCCGCTCGTCCACTTTTCATCTTCTTTCTTATTAGGGTCTTCATTTCATGCTCAGGTCCAGTTTCAACAAGAACTTCCACCATATCTTTTTCTCTTGCTATTTTGAGTATAAATACCTCCTAGCTCCCTTCTGGAAGATGAAGGTGCCCCATTTGTATGATTCTACTTCCCCTCTTTCCTCATTTTCTAATCCTGTTATTCAACCTGGCATCCTCATTCTTTTGTACATGTGGAGGAGGGGTTTGAGTGTCAGATCTATCTACCAGACTTCTGCCCCATCCCCCCTAGACCTAAGTGCAGCATTTAAGCCAGCCTCTTCTCATTTTCATCATCAAACATGTTCTACATTCATTCTATCCCATCATGACTTTGCACCACGTCACCCACCTCCTTTATTCTACGAATCTCTCTGTACCTCCTGAAAACGGGTATCACTACATTCTAAGTTTCCAGCCCATGCTTTTGTTATGTCTGAGATGTCTGTACCTCCTTTTAAAAGCACACCCTGCACTTACATTTTGCCATGGTTTCTGCCATTGCTAAAAATAATTTTCCAGCCACAGTCTTTCTGAATCTCTTATTAACATTTTTTCTCTTCTTATTTATTCCTAGTCTTGTGCCTTCAGTAGTGACATATGTTAACAAGCGCTTGTTTAGTTACATTTTTTAATATACTTTCATTGTCCATCTTTAATAACCTCCTTACTACCTGGTAGTTATCTCTGTAAATCTTGTAATCCCTCAATATACTTTATGAGACATTTTTTCACCAATATCCTTACTTATTGAGCCAGTTATTGAATTCTTTAATTCTTTGTTTTTTCTTTCCTTACCTGTCTTGTGCATGGTAGTACCCCACATGCGCAATCACACAGGGTTTGTCACTACATTTTTGTGATCACTTTTAATGTAACCTGATAGCCTCTGTCCAGAGTCTGCTGATCTCACGCAGACTCCTTCCAAACATAACTGTTTCTCTCTCCTTTCAACTCTTAAGGAGAGAGAGGAGTTTACAGAAAGAATAAATCATATGATGTGAGCCCATAGCTCAAACAGTTGGAGCACCTGAGCCATAACCCAGTCTGAATTCAATGGCCAGTGGAATACAACTTCTTTCTAATGAAAAACTGAGGCTTACCTACCATGGTGATAGTTCTAGTAGATATAAGCTTTTTACAAACAATACTCTTTCCTAGACAGCCCAAATACTGCCACCTTAAAGCTGAAATGGTGGTCGTGCTAAATTACACAATTTGTACTACTCACATTTGAATAGTTTTGCATTGCATGGAATTCTGAAGGAAAATTAGTTGATAAGGGTTTATCAGTTTAGTCTACAAATAAAGAGCTCATTTATGTTTTATGTACCATATGAGTTTTCACATTGATGCTTTTTCTATTTAAGTAAAACAGGTATCACAGCACAGAATCTGTGTTAAGACGATTATGTTCCTTGAGTCATAGTCTTACTTAAAGATGAGATGATCTTCAGAGATCTAATGGAAGTCAGGCTATTTTTCTAAATAGACAAACAAGCTTGAAGAAAAACTGCTGTTCACCTAATCCTCGCTAATGCAAGGATAATTTTAGATACAAAAGAAAAACCCAAGAGAACAGAGGTTTTTTTTTTCATTTGAAGTTACATTCAAAGTTCAGTGTTAGATGTTCATCATATGTTTTACATTAGAGGCTCAAACATAATCACACCGGCTTCATTTAAAAACCCAACTGCTTCTGTTTTACTTCTGCTAAGCCACGCACTGCATAAAACAGGCTCAGAAAATTATGCTGTAGTAACTTCTATAAATATCCTCTGTGTTAGCAGTATTTCCATTAGCAGAATATAGTTTTGTCAGCTAAAAACAAAGCAAAGTTATATGGTCATGCAGTTATTGAAAGTGACTCCTTAAGTAAACAGTGCATTGTAGAAATCTGGTTCATAGTAGTGCAAAAAATAAAATAAAATGAATATAGATTAATGCCTTTGGTGATCAAATTTAGAGCATAAACTGATAACGTCAGATTCCAAAGAGAGTATGAAGACGATGAATGGTTATATCACAGGTGGGATTTCCTTACATTAAAGTTCTGAAAAAAAAAGTTAAACGATAGCTGATCAGGCTGCATGGATTATGGATTATATCATATGCATAATTTCTTTACAATAAGTTAATAAATACGTAAGAACATAGATGATAGGGTTACACTGGTGGTGTATCCTTAATACTAGCCAGGAGTGCTGGCTTCTATTAAGCTGTATATTTCCTTCTCCCATTATTGTGAAGTTGTTATGCCATTTTTCCTACCCATAGGCTACTGTAGCAGGTGTTTGTTTCATTTGTAGTTACATATTAATAACCCTGCTTGTTTCTAATACGGATATAGTACTGTCTCTTTTGTTCCACTGATTTTTTTCCAATACGAATATAGTACTGTCTCTTTTGTTCCACTGATTTTTTCTATATAGTATTGTTAAAATTAATAAAATAATAGTTCACCCCTCAAAAAAGTGCTTTTTAGAATACCTCAGAAGCATTCCCAGTCCCCTAATGACATACATATTACAGGTATAAACAACTCCAACATAGAAACAACTACCATCTTCAAAGGCCTTGGCATTTTACTCGATCAGTTGCTTACTTTCCATATCTTCATTGAAAAAACTTGTTCCAAAATTAACTCCCTCCTCCTCTGGGCCAAAAAAAAAAATCTTGCCTTACCTAACTCTTATCTAGAGCTGTCATAATCAATGAAGTCCTCCTATCCCAACTTGAAATCAATTTCACATTTATTGCTCCTGCCTCCAAACAAAATAAAAACACTGCCAGCCTGCAAACTATCACAAACACAATCTGCTACTTCATCATCTATTCCCCTTCCCAAGAATATCACTGCCTCACCCTTGCTAACCCCATATGGCTCCCTATAAAAAAGAAAGTAGGCTAGTTACTAGGATCTCATCTCCATAAACTGCTACATCTTGAAACATTCTCCCGCTTGCAGCCAAAACTGCTGAAAAAAAAAACTCCTCTTACAATCTAAGGCATTACTCACAGACTACTGGTACAGTATTAAAACCAAGAATTGCTTTGCACAGAGCAGGCCTTGTCCTCCATAGCTCCCATAGTGTCAGTCTCTCCCATTCAGCCTTAAAGAACTCGCCTCATACTCCAAAGTCAGACTTCAACTGAAAAAATGGCTACTCAGGAAAAGCCCAGTACACCTTCTTCCCCAAGGACCATGTCACCTAACCGTGAATTTTTCACTCTCCTTCACTTCCTCTTTGTCTCCTGCATTTCAAATACTTTTGGAATATAATGCAAATATTGTACATATTAAGTGTTTTAGCATTGATATGCACTCACTCATGCTGCATTATTTGTTTGTGTCTTTCGGCTTCTTCCCGGTTAGGGGTCGCCACAGCGGAACTCCAGTCCGCTAATGATTGGCAGTAGATTTTTACATACTGGCTTGCCGGGACTAACGCACAACCTTCAACGAAGTAATGCCCATTCACGCATGTTGCCACACAGAAAACATTCTAACTGAGAATCGAACGGGCAACGTCTAACTGTGAGGCGACAATGATACCGCATTAATTAAAAATAATTCTGTTAATATTTCTTCCTTCTTACTCTTGTTTCTCCTGACAGTTTCTAAAGTATATTAATTACTAGGAATTCATGTATTATCTTTCTCTTTGGTATTGCTATCTACTGTGATCTTTGCACAATGGCTGTGAGTGCAGTTGGCCCCAGTTGTGCACTACCCCAGTTAACAACTGCTTGAGTATATGCTGATTTATTGAACTGTACAACCACTGAAACTCAGGTGATCAATAACAGTATTTCAAAAATCAACATACAAAAAACAGTCTCATACTGTAATTGCTGTTATGGCAGAAGAGTCAAAGTGCTTTGTGAGTAGTACTGCACCATTGCCATCAGTTGATTATGTCCCCTAAGACCTTGTGCCCAAGGAAGCCATCCCCTTCATTCTCTCCTAGACCTCTGGTCTGAGTAGTGGTAATGACATGGAAGGAATTTTTCTAAGGTCAGGTACATGGTTAGGGCTAGGGGCACAGGCAAGGTTAGGGTTAGGGCTAGCAAGCATTACTAAAGCTGTGCCGGAGGGGTTATTTTTCACACTGCACTATTAATTAGAGGACACATGGCTATGTCTCAAAACCAAAGAGAATAAAATACAGGGAGTCTAGTACAATAACTCCCTGTAGTAATGCCATATTCCATTCCAGAAGATTTCACACCTCAGAGTATGAGCATTTATGGAACACTACATTTGCCACTTTCTTAGTACTTGAATATGTCTCTTATTGTCCACTTGCTATTATGGTCTTTTACACATTAATGGATGTTTAAGCAGCTTTTCTAATATCATGAAATAAATGAGCAGGGTGAGCAGCTGTACCTACTTGCTGACATGTTTATTGGTATATATACTTAGCTTCTCAGATATAACTTGCTTTGGTGTGTGCTCACTGGGCCAATGTTGTAAGTTTTCTCATCACCAATGAACTGAAGATAGGTTACTTATTTCCTAGTCATATGAACAGATGATGCTAATTTGCATTACATGATTAATGCCAACTGTGTCTTATCCTGTCAGCAGAAGATGCTACTTTTTGTGCTGGTCCAGATACTTTACATAGTAATCAGTTGTTTGTTAGGATTTACTGTAGTATTGCTCATTTTGCTTGTTTCTTACTGTACAAGTATTATTTGTATTAAGCTCAGTGATTGCTGACAGTGTTAGCCTATGATATTTATGCAGATGCTTTTGGCTACCTTTACATGTATGTCCGCCCACCTGACTTTTAGCTACCTAGCTACCTTTTTCTTTCTTTCTTTCTTTCTTTCTTTCTTTCTTTCTTTCTTTCTTTCTTTCTTTCTTTCCAGCCTGCACTATCAATTCTCAAGAGCAACTTTCTCAACAAAAGCAGCATTACTGCTAGGAATGAATTCTCTGAACTAGAAGGAATCTGTTAACCCACCCAATAACAGAAAGACTTAACCGTTAACTCACCCAGCAACAGAAATATTTAACCAATCCTCGGTATTTTTGGAATCCTTCCCAAGTATGGTACTTTCTCTGTACTAGTATATGCATTCTAACAGTGCACTGAATTCTAGTCACAAAATCCCTATCTTGTCATTCATAAAACTTAAGGCAAAATTGAACTGCTTTTACCTTTTACCTTTCAGCTTTGAGTGGGATAGCCTGGATTTCTATCTGCTGCACCTGTGTACATAACTTGGTTCCAGCATCTACTCACTAATGCGGTCTGCTTAGCTTCCCTCCCACCATCCCATTATCCAGCTGCCCCAAGTATGTTTACCTTTATGCTCTCCATACACTCCATCCACAAGCACTATTCCAATCCCAGATCACTACTTTTAAACTAAACAACAAATCACTCTCCTTCCTCATTAAATGATACCATCCATTGTTAGACAGTCACATAAATTTAACTTTGCACCAATAATTCTCACAACAAAAAATTTAGATCACACTATCACTAAAAAACTTATGGTCAGTGCACACATAACTATATTTGTTTTACTCCTTGTACTGTTTTGGCTAACCAAACTTTACTCTGGCATATTTCACAACTTCTACCAGAACTATCATAATTTTGCCTTTTTTTTGCCAAATCCCATCATAAGTACTAGCCCATTCTATCACAATTATATGCAATATTATACAGCAAAATATTTCTTACCAGAAAACTCCAATAGCAAGAAATATGTTCTGCTTCTCCACAAAATCATTATTAAACTCCCAAACCATAATCCATCCTCCTCCTTATACTTATTTCAGTGTGAAGACGGAGAACACAACCCAGGCCGTACCAGCTATTACACTCACTCCAATAAGTCAATAAAAATTCACTACATAAACATCAGTAGCAGATGTAATAAAATTACAAGCCACCACAGCCAAATGTATACCTATAAGCCTGATAAATAAGCCATAACTGAAACATCGCTCAAACCAAATATCTCTGATGAAGAAATACTTCCATCATAATATAATATTATTAGACTAGACAAAACTAATAAGAAGGGTGGGGGAATCTGTTTCTTATACTCAAATGACCTCATAGTAAATACTTCTCAAATGCAAATCACTATGTTTAATTCATTCAAAATTCAACCTGCCACTCTAGCAATAAATAAGTGCATAACACGTAATAGTGCCACTATCAACATTCTACCACAATCTGAAAACAGAAACATGCTAGAAGACATCCTTTCCTGGATCTCGTCAAAGAGCAAGCATTGCACTATTATTCTTGGTACGTAACTATTAACTGGTCTAACCACACATAACTTCCATCACAGTTACTAAAAATCAACCTCTGTGCCCTCATCAAAATAACAGGCACTACCAGAAAAGATAAAACTACAGGGGAAGAAAGTATACTGGACTAGATACTAACAAGTTTAAATCAAAATATTGTCACCTCTGGCGTACTACCAGTCATTCTCGGTGGCCATTACCCAACCAATGTCATATGGGTACAACAAAAAATTCCAAAAACATAACTTTCAGTTAGGCCCATTGTAAAATCAAGTGCAATAAAAACTCTTTCATTTCACTGCTTCAGCATTGTATATGACACGCTCTAAAAGTTTTACCTCTAGGCAGTGAAGGAAGAAAGTAAAAGCTACCACTGACTCCTTGATGACATCAGAAATCAAAAATCTAATGGCAAACAGAGACAAATATTGGAAACAATGGAAGTTGCCAGAAAATCTCCCATTCAGGCATACTTATAGTGCAGTGAAGAACCAAGTCATATACATGGTAAGTAGAGCCAAACAGTCCTATGTCTACACTTTATTCAATACTAAAGCCAGAAAAGAACTCTAAACCCAATCCACTACCAGATGAGACCGATACTACCATTGTTACAATGTTCAACAAACATTTTATTAAAAAAAAACTCTTCATAGCAACATTCTCAATAATCATGCTGCCCATCGTAATGGATCTTTCTGTCTACAGTTAATCAATGGTACGCAAATAAAAAAGTTATAAAAAAACTAAAAGCCCACCTCTCTATCACCTGATCTTCTTCCACCTGAATAGCTCCAAATGGCCTCTGAGGCCATTGCATTCCCTGTTGCTCTACAGTCTTTCTCTCAAAAAGATATCCCACAGTTGTGGAAGAAATCACCTATTACTCATATTCATAAAGGTGGCGCACAAGACCAGGTTACTAACTTCAGACCACTAGCTATATTATCCTTCTCTCCAAAATCCTGGAGAAATATGTTCAAAAACAACTGTCATACCACCTCCTTCAAAAGTAGCTGAAATCTCCTACCCAGCATGGCTTTTTGTCGAGGCCACAATACAGAAACTGCTCTATTATCCTTCCTCAATAAAATCATTCATAGCAAAAACAGTAGTCTCCACACTGCTATGTTCCCTGAACTCTCAAAAGTCTTTGATATAGTATCTTACCTTATTCTTCTCAAAAGACTAGCCAATGTGGGCCTTAGTGCAAATACTTCATTCTGGTTCAACAGCTACCTTGCCAATCAATTTCAAGCTGGCAAATGATTGCACTCTTACAATTCCAGCATACTAGCATTGGTTCTCCAAAGGGAACCATACATCTGATGTTGTTAATCTTCCTTCATTTCTTACTGATGGGTGTCAGTTCTGTCCTCAGAACCAAGTTGGCCTTATAACAAGCTTGTGCCAGCCAAAAAAACCTCTCGAGCTAAGCTTTTACCCACAGTGCCTCTCTCCCTGTTACCTCAGATCTTGTTTGCCTCGTAGCCAAAAAGCCATGTCAAGCCAGCTCTCAGCTAAGTACTTTGTTTCTTGATATTAAAACCATTTTCTGAATAATTTTTCCTACATTTTCAGTCTCATACCTTTCTATAGTCTATCGTTAGTTTACCCATTACTTAACTATCTCCTTTCAACTATCTTCTTAAGTACCATTGGTGATAAGGCCTTTTTCCCTATCCCTCTGAGGTAAAATTTTCAATACCATTGTTGGTATTTCCCCCTCCCTGCCCTTCTCTCTATCCCCTTTTATAAAAAAAAACTTTCATGTATCTCTTTATTACCATTTGTGCTCATTTGGATGTACTGTTTGTAAAATATGTCAGAA
Organism: Protopterus annectens; assembly: GCF_019279795.1. Classification (NCBI taxonomy): domain Eukaryota; kingdom Metazoa; phylum Chordata; order Ceratodontiformes; family Protopteridae; genus Protopterus; species Protopterus annectens. The sequence continues at coordinate 179,037,868 of NC_056743.1, forward strand.
AAAAAGGAATGTCAGGTTTCAAACAGTGTGACCAGTGTGGTCGCAAGATGCCAAATTGAGACTTGCATGTGTCTTGTGTATATTGTCTGGAGGTTCCTCATCATTCAGTCCAACCTTCTTGCACCATTTGCCAAGGGTTCAGCTCTCGATCCCTTAATGAGAGAAAAAATAAGTTGATTTTGAAGGGCCTCCTTATGTCGCCCTTCTCAGAGGCTATTTCTGCGTTGGAGGGCTCACCATCTCCTAGAAAAAAGCACAAAAAGAGACCACATTCAATTCCTTCTTCACCCTCAGGTGATAAGAAATAGGAACCAAGGCAAAAAGTTCCAGAATTGACTTTGTCAGCTCCAGAGCTGAAATTGGCTTCTACGGCACCATCTTCAGTGCCATCTACAAAAATTGGGCCATCAGCACCTGTTACAGCACCGATGATGATGTCTATGGCACTATTACCTAAATTGCAAATTTCTACCTCAGCACCATCTTTAAAGATTTTGAAATCGACACCGATCATGACACCAACCATATCCATGGCACCAAGCTCGCCTACAGTGTCTCTACCATCGGCACCTATACCTGACATTCCTCCCATACAGGTCTCCAACCTCGAGACCATGTTGCTGATAGACCACTCTGCATGGACCCGATACTCACCTAAGGTGGATTATTTCTAGGGGCAGCAATTTAGCCCTTTCTTGAATGTCCTGACTCCTCATTGGGGATATCTACTAGATTGACCAGGAGCCTCTCAGAATTAGTCGTGGTGCGTCTTGTGGACCAGCTGCTGACAGCCAGAGGGATTGCTACACCTTCCAAAACTCCCTTCCCATCTGGACTTGGGAGCATATCTCCAAGGACTCCAACTTATTCTCCTCCTTTGACCTCCTTGGAGACTTCGAAGTTCTCGGCACCAACACCTTTTATGTTTCCCATGCCTTCACTTCTGTTGCTGGAGCTCACTGTGGTTCTGGAGTTGACTTTTTGGTTTTTGACTCATTCGGAGCCAAGACTTCCCTAGGTTTGGGACTGAACTGCAGGCCTGGTACGGCACTGTTTTTTTCTATGGCACCTTCTACCACAGTCCCAGGAGTCCTGATGGTACCAAACCCCCTTGGGGCTCCATCCTTGGGAGTGGATTCATTGGAGCATGATGTGACCCCAGTTCCGAGGTCATCCTTCTCAGTTCTGGACTCCCATCCCTCTTCAGGCAGACCTGATTTGCAGGCGATGGGGAGGGCTCTTGCCTCTCTAGGCAAACCATCGGCATTGGAACACCAAATATGTCCTTCTTCTGAGCCACAGCTGACACAGACCACCGCATCGGAATATCGAGCACAAGAGTCCCAGGATATCCTACCGCAGGGTGCCCCTTCTTGAGTCCTCATCAGAAACTCCCACTGAAGAGGTAGCATGTAAGATGACATGCAAGAGGAAGCACGTGGACTCCCCTGAGGAGTCCCTTACCCAGGGTAAGACTATGATTAAGGGGAAGGGCTCCTATGGTCACCCCCTGATGATGTCTCCTTTGGAGACATCCTGGAAATCCTGAAACAGGGGGGTAACTGGAAGTCCACCAACCTTTCCTCCGAGGAGTCCGTACTCCTGCAGGCCTTTTGTAGTCAACCCTGTACTTCCTAGGTGACCCCGCCTGCAGATGACCTGGTTCAACTCATCATGTAGTGCACATGGAAGAGTCCTGATACTATTGAACTAATTCCACAGAGACCAGACAAGTTTTTATCCCTTCCTGAGCAACACCCACAATAGTCCAGGGGTCTTCCTGTAGATGCTATGGTGGCGGCAGCTGCTACTAAAAAGGAGCTTGCAAAGGAAATTCAGACTGTCCACTACAAACAGGGAGTCTCAGGTGGTGGACAGGTATGGGAAGTGAGTTTTTGCATCATCAACCTTTGCTGTTAGGTCTTTGAACTACCTGGCACATTTCACTAGGCTTCAGAGAGACTTAGTCTCTGAACTGTCTGAAACTTTAGCAGGAGCAGTCTCTGACGAGGTACGTGGCAAGATTGCTTTGCAGCTTGCTACCCTGGAATCCATATCCAACTCCTCTATGCATCTGATTTTAAAAGTTACTGAAGGAGTTACTAGAGAGGGGGGTTCAGGTGTTATCATGAGACATCATGCCTGGATGCACCTCTGTGACTTTGAGGACTCCTTTAAGTCTTCCTTTCTGAATGCTCCAGTGGAAGATTCTTCAGTTTTCGGCCCAAAAGTAAAAGGCACATTGGCCAGGTGTGAGAAGGATGGCAAGACCCTGTCTGCCATTGGTGTATGTTTTTCTACCCCTCAACTTCCCTATTCAAGGAACCAGAGGAGTGGAACAAGAAACCTCAAGGTCCTTTCTGCGACACACATGGTGAGTTTACTCCCCGGGGCAGGGGGGAACTCTTCAGGAAGATGCCCCTGCAGAGGCAGAGGGGATCTGCATAACCAGGGGTCCAGAGATTCTTTCTTTGGACAATCTTATCAGCGCTCCTGAGGAGTGGCTTGATTGCTTTCCTCTGGAAGCTGTGGGGGATGATTTTCCCTGCACCTTTCTGCCTGGCTGACAATAACTACAGATTCTTAGGTGCAGCGGATCATAACCAGAGGTTATCACATCCCATTCAATCTTTACCCAAAGTCTTCAAGATGATTTCCTGACTTTCCACCCAGTCAAAGGGAAATAGTAGCTCAGGAAATACAAAAGCTACTTCAAAAAAGAGTCATCCAGACAGTCCCACCAGACCAGATAGGATCCAGATTCTACTCAAGAGTCTTTTTAGTGCCAAAAAAGACAGGGGACTGGAGAACAATTCTAGAGCTCAGCATCCTGAACAAATTTGTCAACAGGAAAAATTCTGAATGGTCACGGTTCAGTCTATCCTTCCGTTCTTGGTGAAAGATGATTGGATGTGCTCAGTAGATCTTCAGGATGTGTATAACCACATAAAATTGGACAAGCACTCCAGAAGATTCCTTCACTTCTGGCTAGGAGCCAATCACTTTCAATTCCGCGTGCTGCTCTTTGGACTTTCCACAGCCCCCAGGGTGTTCATCAAGTGCATGGCAGTGGTAACAGCTCACTTAAGACTTCAGGGATTTTGGGTGTTTTCATATTTAGACAATTGGCTCCTCACCACCCTCACCAAGAATCTAGTGGAGATAGCTCTAAACTACACTCTCAAACTAGCAGAATCCCTGATAAACTGGGGAAAGTGCAACTTGATACCCTCTCAAACCTTGGAATTCATAGAGGCAGTTTTCAATGCACATGCTTGCCGAGTCTCTCTTCCGGACCACAGATTACACAGGATAAGATCCCAGATCCAGGTGATACTCTGTCAAAATCTAATCTCTGCTCGGGCAGTTCTTCAACTCCTGGGCTCCATGACAGCATCAACTACCACATTGCCCTTAGCAAGACTACACATGAGAATTTTCCAGTGGCTCCTACTGACACAGTGGTATCCCTTGCACCATCCAGTGTCCTTTCAGATATGTATTACTCAATGATGCAAACAGGATCTAATGTGGTGGATGAAGCCAGATGAAGAGCTATGAAGTCGCCTCTTCTGCCCACCTCAGCCCAGGGCCACAGTGACCATGGATGCCTCCCTCGTAGGGTTGGGGGGGCTTTACTGAGGGGAGACTGTCCAAGGCACTTGGTCAGACATAGAGGCCAATCTGCATATCAGTGTCCTAGAGCTGAGGGCAGTGCTTCTAGCGTTGCAAGCATTTCAATCCACCCTTCCATCAGGGACAATTGCTATACAGTCCGACAACAAGTCAGTAGTCTGATACATCAACAAACAAGGGGGAACCAAGTCCTACCCGTTGTGTCGAGAGACCATGAGAATCTGGCAATGGGTGATAGCTTCTGACCGCTTTCTGATAGCAACGCATATTCTCAAGGTTTCCAACATGATTACAGACAAGCTGAGCAGATGTATCCTACTGCCTCATAAGAGGTCCCTCAGTCCAGTCATGGCGGTGAAGATTTTCAGCTGCTGGGGGTCAGCCCTGCTGCGATCTTTTCACCTCCCCTCTAAACAACAAATGCAGCAGCTACTTTGCCTTAATCCCCCCACAGAGGAATTCCCGAGGGTTGCTCTGATACATGATTGGCCAACGGGACTTTTGTATGCCCTTCCTCCCCCTCCCCTTGATTGCCCTTGTTCTAAAGAAGGCCCTTCATCTGAGAAGTAAGGTAATCCTCATTGCCCCTTACTGGGCATGACAAATGTGGTTTCCCTTCCTTTGGCCTCACCTAGTATGCCAGCCCTGGATTCTGGATCCAACTCCAGAACTGATCGTGCATCCACAAGGGTTGACACATCCCAACCTTCTCAGTTTCAGGCTGACAGCTTGGTTTCTCCACATCTGGTAATAGCCAGGCAGTATAACCTTTCCTCTCCTGTACGTAATATTTTTCTGGCTTCACATAAACCATCCACCAGGAAAATCTGTCTCAGCAAATGGAAGAAATGTCCTATTTGGTCCCAACAAAGGAACTAGATCCTTGTTCAGCTCCTAGTTCTTTGGTTTTAGATTATATCTCAAATCTTCTACAGTCAGTAGTGGCAGCCTCCACAATTCAAGCTCATTTGGCTGCAATTTCAAACTTTCACAACAGTTTCCAAGATTCATCCCTAATCTCCCATCACCTCTGCAAAACCTTTTTAAAAGGGGTGTCACACATCAGACCACCTTTCAAAGAACCGATTGACCCTTGGGATTTAACGCTGGTACTACAATCTCTGACACAACCACTTTTTGAACCTGCAGATTCTTGTGATATGAAGTTTTTGGCCTCGAAGTCACTGTTTTTAGTACACATGACTTCAGCTAGATGCATATCTGAGCTTCAGGCCTTATGTATCAAACATCCCTATATGACCTTTGATAGAGACAGAGTATCACTCCGGACTAACCCCTCCTTCCTTCCGAAAATTATCTCAGAATTGACAATTAACCAAATGATTGACCTTCCTGTCTTTTTCCCAATCTATTTGAATAAGGGGGAATACTGCCTTCATTTGTTGGATGTACATAGACAATTATGCTTTTATCTGCACAGAACAGAACCAGTATGTAAATCAGCCCATTTGTCTGTGTCTTTCTCAAGTTCAAAATTGGAGGACCATGGTTCTATAGTGACCTTATCTAAGTGGTTGAGAAACTGTATATCCTTCATTTACCAAAAGAATAACATTCTTCTACCAAGCAAGGTCAAAGCGCACTCAACCAGATCAATGGCAACCTCCGTAGCTTTTCATTCAAAGGCTTCAGTGGATGATATCTGTGCGGCTGCTACCTGGACTACTACCCATACCTTTATTACTCATTACAAATTGGACCTGGTCTCCAGGGGAAGAGCATAGTTTGGTTCAATGGTACTCAGGAACATTCTTCCATAAGGGCCTCCCAGGACATAAAGTAGCTAGGGACTCTGTCTCATTGGTAAGGAATGAATGAAGATTAATAACATCAGATAAAGAAGCTATGTTCTTACCATAACATTCCTGTTGTTTATCTTCATTCATTCATTATGTCCCACTCACCTTCCCCCTCCAAAAGCTCCTGGAGGATCGAATTGGGTCCTAATCCTGTTTATAGGGTTTTCTGCTTAGGGCAAACTCAATATGAGGTAACAGGGAGAGGGGCACTATGGGTAAAAGCCTACTTCGAGAGTTTTTTGGCTGGCACGAGCTTGTTATAAGGTCAACTCGGTTCCGAGGATGGAACCGACACCCATCAGTAATGAATGAATGAAGATAAACAACACACATGGAACATTATGGTAAGAACATAACTTCTTTTTACTCCAGTTTTGTGTAGCATATTCATTAATAATATGCACACCAAAATTCCCTAATACTATAGTCATCCAAAATATAGATGACTCTACCCGTGTTTACACTGCCAACTCCCTAAATCAACTTCTGACAGCTACCCAAGCAAACTGCATTCTTCTAGAACAATAGTTATCAGACTTTCATTCTACAAAACTACACCAAAAATAAACTTCTATAAGAATCAGGGAAAATCTCTAGTTCATCTATGAGTAATACCCCAATTGTGCAGGTTACACATGAAAAACTCCGTGGAGTAATCATTTTCCATAAACTGATATTGATCAACACATTCACTATGTTATCTCAAAATCCCAAAGTAAGATGGGCATGCTAATTAAAACCAAACCCTTCTTATCTGAACAGGCTCGGTTAACCACAGCACCATCTCTACTAATACCTGCAGTCATTTATTCTCCAGCTATTCTCACTATTCTGCCCCCCAAACAAAAACTGTACAAGTCAGAACAAATTTACAATAAAGAGGCTAAGCTTATAGTTAATGCACCTAACTAAACACATTAGTACTATGCTCTATATGGAATAAATTATCCAGAATGACAAGTCTGCTCACTTTTTACCAGCTAAAACCCACCCTCAAAATATTACTGAAACCTAACACCATGCCCTTCAGTTTTCAAAGTTATTGCAAGATATACTCCTAATAGACCTCTCAGGTGAAAAAACCATAACCTCCTACAGGTATGTCACCCAAACAGTAATTAAAGGGAATCACTGTATACCATCTATGTTGCCAAAGCATGGAACTCCATCCCTCAGTATGTCAGAAATGAGACAAAACATAGCATCTTCATTACTAATTTGAAAGTCCACGTAGATCAAATTGTTTATGTTCCTAATCTCATCCCACTCTTGCCCTTACTATCTTGTATGTATAACTATGCCTATTTAACCTTAACCTAGCCCTCTTTATCCTCTTGTAGACAACTATATGCCTCCAAGACCACTTACAATACTACATATGTTATCATCTGTACACTACCACACCCCCCTACTTTTGAATGTAATACCACTCTTATAAAACTAAAACCCTCCTCTGTGCTTTCTCTTCCTTCCTCTATCTTTCGGTCTGTCTGTCTGTCTCTCTCTCTCTCTTCAAATTCAGGCATTACTCCCCTTTCTGCACTACATCTCTCCATCCTTTAAGCCTATGCTACATTCTTGTATTACCTGCTGTGTATAGTGTCACAGTATTCCGTTGTAGAGTTTTTTCACTTATTGTCTGAAACTTGAAATATTACATTACTCCTAGATTATATACACTCATTTGTTCACCTCAATAGTGTGTATTTGAATATTTTTTCATCTGTTGTTAGCTACTATTTTCTGTTACATTTTATCTTGTGAAGCTTTTCTCCACAGGCCTCCATTCAAATTGGATATAGCTCAGTCAGAGTATCCTGGTTAACAAATGAAAATATATGTATTGTGCTTGTGAAGCATTCTGTCATACTTTTGGCCTAGATCATAACTGAAATGGTCCTCTGGTCAGTTCACTTACCCACTTATCAAACAAATAATTATTATTATTATTGTTTTGTAAATTTGTTGACATGAAAGTTCCATTGGCAATATCAGATGCATCTTTTTTACAAAAGAGGTTTGGGGGTGAAAAGCAGAAAATTGTGCAAATATAAAGACGTGTGCCATGAAGGTTCTTTAAAGGAAGCACTAACATAGCATAATATTCTAAGTCATGTATTACAACATTAGATGAAACAAGAGCAAGTGTGCCTGTCTAACCCGGTGATTGGCTATAAATAGAGCAGTAAGATCTGAATTAAGTATATTAGCTGTTTTGTGATACTATGTACAAGACATCAGCCAGAAATTTCTATGGGAACCTTAACTTTTTCAGCTCTTATATCTCAGTATTTATACTTTGGAAAAAAATGTTTGTTTGTTTTTTTTTTTTTTTTGAGTAATGTGGATTTCCTACTCCAAAGCTGCCACAGAATGGAAAAAAGGAAATATTATTTTTTTATACAAAATGAAGTTGTTGAGTTTTCTCAGAATTAATGTAACTGTGGAGGTGATTATAAGTAGTACAGTAGGAATGGAGTTGTACCTCCCACATTTTATTTTATTATTTAACTTAATATCAAAAGCCTTTGATATGGTTTCTCATACTGATCTTCTAAACATCATCTTTGAACTAAACTCATGTAATTCTACCCTTGCCTGGTTCCAGGTCTACCTTACTGGGCACCAGCAAGCAGTCTCTTGGCAACAGACTTTATCACCCTTACTGCCAGTGACCCTAGGGGTACCTCAGAGCTCTATCTCAGGCCCACTACTACTCTCAGTATTTACAAATAACCTTCACTTGTCAACCCCACTTGCCTCTCTCATCCGAAATGCAGATGACTCGACAGTGATGTGTGCTGCTCCCTCACTTCAAGAACTTCAAAATCTAACACAAGAATCCTTTCTAGCAGTTGAGCTGTGGCTCACAAATGCTCAACTAATACTACCCCCCCCCCCCAAAAAAAAACAAACAAACATGATCTTCCATCCCACTAAATCAACCTCACCCACAAACACTTTCAACATTACACCAATAAATAACACCATTATATCCCCATCACCTACTCCAAACTTTTAGGAGTCAATTGATTGCAAACTAAATTTGATATTCACATTTCCCAAATTATAAAGAAAGTACATATACAACTTGAAACATTGTATAGGAACAAACACTATTTCACAAAAAATACTAAGATTGCCATTGCTCAAACTCACTTAATCTCCACACTACTGTCACCAGCTCCCATACTCACAAATCTAAACAAACCTGAGATAGCAAAACTTGAATCCTGTTATAACAAAATTGCCAGATATGCTACAAACTTACCAGCTAGAACTCACCGCTGTATAGCACTCAAGCAACTCAACTGGCTAGGGCTTCGCCAACTTCTTCACTACATCCAGCTAACCATGGCCTATAAAATCATCCATGAACCTGAGAAAACATCAGCCCTGCAAATACTTCAACCATATGCCACTAGCAGAACCCTATGCTCCACTAACAAACACCACATAAAAATCAATGCATACAAAAATCAAGCAGGAGATTCCGTCTTCTCAAATTATATCGGAAAAATCTAGAATGAACTACCAGAAAACATTACAGTTGTTACATCACTAGCCCTGTTTAAAACAACACTAAAAGCCCATTTATTCAACAAATGGCTGTGTCCTTGTTTTACTCCTAAGATCTCTCTCAGACCTTGCTACTACCTTGCTTCACTTACAAACTACAACTGCCTGTGTGTACTCTATAGGAAATTTTGACTACATAACCTCCCTCTGTCTACTCTATTCATGCATGCTGAATTGCATACTAACATTTCTCAGTACTACTACACTGCTGAGGTGAGGAAATATTTTGAGTTCTCTTTGCAATCTTTTTGAAAAATATTTTGAAATTTGTGGAATGTCACTTGGTTTCTCTATGTTTTCACACAAGAACATATAATATTGTAATGTCCTTTACTTATCTGTTTAATTTTGTGATTACCTAGCAATTGTTTAAACTTATCGTGTTCTAACTTAGACTAAGCTAGTATTTCACTAGTAGTACTATGTATAATGCTGAACTACTTATTTCTGTACGTTCAATGTGGAGTTTTCTCCCCGGACCTCTGCTGAAAAAGGATGTGTCCAGTCAGAGTCTCCCGGAAAACAAATGTAAAATAAAATAAAATAAAAATAAATGTGTTTATTTAACACATAGAAGGTGTGAGTGGCTTGCTGCTACATAAAAGACTTTAGACGAATGCCCATTTACAATTTTCTAATCACTAATTGATAAAATCAGTGAATAACATTTGAATTGTAGGAGACCCATTTCCATTCCATATTTATTGCATCATAAACATGGCTATACCCTATCCTACTTTGAAAATGCACTCAACTTTGTAAGTGCTACTCCCTACACATTTAAGACAATGTCCTTATTTTCAAATGTAGACCTTATACTTACATAAAGTTGTGATGCTTTATATAGTGTCGATGAAATCAAAAGTTGAGAACTCAAGCACAAAAAAACAGTTGGTGGGGCCAAAGCAGAATGCACATCAAATGGATGAAGCAAAAAAAAAGGCAAGGAAAAGTAAAATGATTGTATGAATACTACCTGTTTGTTCAACAAGTCGGTGTATATTTTGAGAGTTGTGTCTGAGGAATGCAAAAACTGAAATATGGCCATTGTGTTTGCCTTTAAGGGGGAATAGTCATGCATTGTCCTAGCTGAATTTAAAAAAGACCACCGTTATCACCTTGTACAAAGGCGGTGCTTCCACTGACCCCGGGAACTATAGACCTATTAGCCTGACTAGCCTTATCTGCAAGGCCATGGAGAGAATCATCATGGACCTTATCAATAAAGACATTGGTAACTCCAAACACTTGACCCCACTTAATTTGGATTTGTCAAAGGGAGATCATGCCTGTTAAACCTGGTGGACGTCTTCGAGACAGTCACCAAGGCCCTTAATGAGGGGAAATCTGTGCATACAGCCTACCTACACTTAGCCAAGGCATTTGACACTATCCCTCACTCAGGCATAATTGAAACACTCACCCAGATAGGTATCAACCCATATATTATTAGATGGGTCGCTAATTAGTTCACTGACAGAACCCATATAGTCAAAATAGGGGAATCCACCTCCAACAGTAGACCTGCAACCAGTGATGTTCCACAGGGATAATTGGGTCTATATTACATGATCAAATGATCAAATAGTCGAACGCATAATAGTCAACCCATAATAATCAAACCGCCACAATGTTGAACGGAAAATAAAAAAAGAAAAACCCACCCAAACAAACCATTTAAACACTCTACATGGGGGGCAAGCCCCCCTGCACCCCCACACCCCCTGCTACTTAAATATACCAACTCCGAGATTGCACTACAGTGCAGGCAATGGTAAACATCCATTTCCGCACTGTGTGGAGATCTCCATTGAACCGTTCGACACTGTGGCGGTTCGATTATTATGGGTCGACTATTCAGAGATCTCCATTGAACTGTTCGACATTGTGGCAATTTGATTATTACGAGTCGACTATTACTTGTTCGACTATTTGACCATTCAATCACATAATATAGACCCGGATAAGTCCTGGGACCTCTACCGTTTGGAATCTATTTCTCTTAATGGCCTGTGGCTGACAAAGTTTGCTGATGACTGCAAATTGTGAGCGGTCATAGGACTTCCAAACGATGTCACCATCCTACAAGAGGTTCTTACACATACAAATGACTGTTGCCAAAGTCATGGCCTTAAACTTAATTCAAAAAATGTATTATCATCCTTTACAGTAAGAGTGATGTCCCTGCTAGCTACCACATCAATAACAACACCCTAAGTACACACTCACTGGTGATTAACCTGGACACACAAGTTGACAGAAACCTTACCTTTGAGCTCCATGTCTCCACAGTGGTAAGAAGGGCATTCTATATTGCTCATCTCATAAGTAAGGGCATTGCCTCCAGAAAACAAGAAGTTATAACCTCCCTGTACTCTTCTATCATCAGGCCAATAATTGGGTACAATGCCCCTTTTGGTATGTACCTTTCCAAGCACCTGCAGCAATTGGAGAGACCACAAAGGTTCCTCATAAGAAAAATTCAAGGTCTTCAGCATCTGTTGAAGATCATCTGAAATCACTGTCACTTTATTCGGTTTCATGGAGACTACTCAGAGGCGATCTCTGCCTTGCATATAAGGCAATCTCTGACCCTGCTTTATTGGAAATGCTGCATATCCGTAAGTCAAATGGTACACAGGTTACTCACTCTAATGGCCTTAACCTGGTATGTGACATTAATAAAACCTGCTAGAGGGACAGATTTGTCTCCCAGAGGTTGCCACATCTTTGGAACATACCCACGCTTCATGTCAAGCAGAGCACCTCATTGGCCCTCTTCAAATTCAGTCTGGATGATTGCATAGGTAGCCATAAATTCAGGCCAGGAGTTCCACCTAAGTCCCTCTTGAATAGAGGTGATAGGTGCTGATTGTCAAAATAAGGGTAAAACTTGGCTAGGCTTGTAAGGCCCCTAGGGTCATTAGCCTAGTAATCTCCTATGATCCTATTATCCTGTTTCACCTGGTGGATAACCAGCTGGCTCACAGACAGGACCCAGGAAGTTAGAATTGGGGAGTTCAACTCTACAACAAGGCCATTCACAAGTGAAGTCCCTCAAGGAATCAGTCCTTGGACCTCTCAGTTTTGGCATTTACTTCTCAGAAGTCAAGGCCAATTTCAGTGGTCTCTGGCTGACTAAATTTGCAGATGATTGCAAATTAGGAGCTGTCATTGAATTCCACACTGATACAAATGTTCTCCAGGAGGGACTGACACAGACAAACAACTGGTGTCAGAGCCATGGACTAAAACTAAATGTCAGGAAATGCATAAACGTATCCTTTGGGAAGTAATCCACCCCTGGTAACTATCATATTGACAACACACCTCTTAGAGTTGACCCAATAGTCAAGGACTTAGGGACACACTAAGATAGTAATTTACCCTTTGACTATCACTCATCTGCAGCAGTGAGGAAATAATTCTGTGTTGTGCAATTTATAAACAAAGGCATGGCATCTAAGTCAAGGAAGTCATTGTTCCACTGTAGTTGGTATTCATCAGACCTATCATGGAGTACAATGCCCCCTTTAGTATGTACCTAACCAGGCATATCCATTCCTCACTAAAGAATTCAGGGCGTAAGTAAAATGTCCTATGCAGACTGCCACAAGGCCCGATCCCTGTATTCTGTCTCCTACAGGCTTTTGAGGGGAGATCTATGCTTGGCATACAGGGCATTATCAGATCCCACTCTGGTGGACCTCCTGCATATCCACAAAAAAAAAAAAAAACAAACAATACCATAATTACCCATTCTAAAGACTTAAACCTTGCCTGTGATATAAATAGGACCTGCTGGAGAGACAGGTATGTATCCCAGAGACTACCCTATCTATGGAACAGGCTCCATATCCATGTGAAGCAGAGTTCCTCCCTAACCCAATTTAAGTGCAACTTGGACAACTGGATAGGGAACAGGAAATTTATCCCTGGTTTGGCACCTGTGTTTATCATGGACACAGGCAACCTCTACATGGCTCATCATACAGGCCCTTGCTTGTAAATGTTTCATCTCCCAAACCCCTGCTTACACTTATCAAAGGCCCTTGTGGTCATTAGCCTAGCAAACACCAATGAACCTATGACCCTATGAATCTATGAACCTATGAACCTATGTAGTTATTTTAGTTATCATGCTGCGGGGTACAGGATCCTACCTGGTAAAATTATTTTCCAAACAATAAAACATAGTATGGTATTTTCTAATGGAAGAACTATTTTCATTTTTAGTCAAGTGTAATTATGATCCAAGTGCTCATTCAGGCATCATTTATTGAACTGTACAAGATACTCAGATCTACTTTCTAAAAGTTGAGTCACTAATTGTTATCTTTTGCTTCTATACATTGTAACATTTTTTTGACCGGTTCTCATAAAAAAAGTATCAGGTTTGCCTGGTTACATACCACATTTGTATGCTAATCCAATTACGCGTTTAAATGATGTTGCAACAGAAAATAGACTTTCACCCTTAGTTTATCCAGCAGTACTTTAGTAAAACTTAAACCAGTTAAGCAGCTGTCCCACCCCTTCATGAGTCACAAAGTGTGACTAAGCGTTAGCTCTGTTTGACCTATTGCATAATGGAAGGAACCTTTACAGGTATTAATGCATACACGATTAGAGCTTTGACTGTTTCCTGGTATTTGCCTGGCTGCTAAATGTCCTATAATGGACCACTTTGTTGTAGATTCCTAGCAAAACAGAAGTGCTATTAAGCTTAATTTCATTACTGCTGTGTCAGCTAAGCAGATGAAATCAGTCAGAAATTAAATTATGTGTCAGACATGGCTGCTACCTTTATGTGCAGGAAAACACCTTCTGAGCCTTAAATACAAAACTGCATTGAATGAATCAGAAGGACAAATAAAGAAAGCATATTCCAGTGCGTATCACTCTCTCTCCGTATACAAATAGACAAATTAAAAAACAGTGGGTGTTTTATTTTTATTACTGTTCAATGTTACACGATATTGTCTTGTTCATCTGTTTAACCCAGCCAGACTGCTAAACAGCTAAGTTTTGGACTGTAGAACTAAACTTGCTTGTTTTTGAACATTATCATTTAATATTGAAGAGAATGAGAGAGAGAGAGAAGGTTGGATGATTTAGATATAGTGAATCAGGAAGTGCAACGGATTAGCAAGGAGGAAGTAAGCATAGCTATGAAGAGGATGAAGAATGGAAAGGCTGTTGGTCCAGATGACATACCTGTGGAAGCTTGGAGGTGTTTAGGAGAAATGGCAGTGGAATTTTCAACCAGATTGTTTAATGAAATCTTGGAAAGTGAGAGGATGCCTGAGGAGTGGAGAAAAAGTGTTTTGGTACTGATTTTTAAGAATAAGGGTGATGTGCAGAGCTGTAGTAACTACAGAGGGATAAAATTGATAATTTACAGCATGAAATTATGGGAAAGAGTAGTAGAAGCTAGGTTAAGAAGGGAGGTGATGATTAGTGATCAGCAGTATGGCTTCATGCCAGGAAAGAGCACTACAGATGCAATGTTTGCTCTGAGCCTGTTGATGGAGAAGTACAGAGATGGTCAGAAGGAGTTGCATTGTGTCTTTGTGGACTTAGAGAAAGCATATGACAGAGTAACTAGAGAGTAGTTGTGGTATTGTATGAGGAAGTCGGGAGTGGCAGAGAAGTATGTAAGAGTAGTACAGGATATGTACAAGGGTAGTGTGACAGTGATGAGATCTGCAGTGAGAGTGACAGATGCGTTTAAGGTGGAGGTGAGATTACAGCAAGGATCAGTTCTGAGCCCTTTCTTATTTGCAGTGGTGATGGACAGGTTGACAGACGAGATCAGACAGGAGTCACTGTGGACTATGATGTTTGCAGATGACATTGTGATATGTAGTGAGAGTAGGGAACAGGTTGAGGAGACCCTGGAGAGGTGGAGATACGCTCTAGAGAGGAGAGAAATGAAGGTCAGAAGGACTAAGACAGAATATATGTGTGTGAATTAGAGAGAGGATAGAGGAATGGTGAGGATGCAGGGAGTAGAGCTGGCGAAGGTGGATGAGTTTAAATACTTGGGATCAACAGTTCAGAGTAATGGCAAGTGTGGAAGAGAGGTGAAGAAGAGAGTACAGGCAGGGTGGAGTGGGTGTGGAAGAGTGTCATGAGTGATTTGTGACAGGCGAGTACCAGTAAGAGTGAAAGGGAAGGTCTACAAGAGGGTAATGAGACCAGCTATGTTATATGGGTTGGAGACAGTGGCATTGACAAAAAGGCAGGAGTCAGAGCTGGATGTGGCAGAGTTAAAGATTTGCACTGGGTGTGATGAGGGTAGATACGATTAGGAATAAGTATATTAGAGGGTCAGCCCAGGTTGGACGGTTTGGAGACAAAGCCAGAGAGGCGAGATTGCATTGGTTTGGACATGTGCTGAGGAGGGATGCTGGGTATATTGGGAAAAAGATATTAAGGATGAAGCTGCCAGGTAAAAGGAAAAGAGGAAGGCCTAAGATAAGGTTTATGAATGTGGTGAGAGAAGACATGCAGGTGGGTGGTGTGACAGAGCAAAATGGAGGGGAAAGGAAGAAATGGAAACAGATGACCCGCTGTGGTGACCCCTAATGGGAACAGCTGAAAGAAAAAGAAAAAGATTGAAAAACACATTCTGGTCATTATATATGGTCTAATTTTGAGCTCTTTCTTCCAGGTTTAAACCATTTCATGAAAAGTATTCCATGATCAGAAAATGGCATAAAAAGAAAAAATGGAAGACTGAGTTGAAAGAAGTAATAATTAGGAAACACAATTAGTTAAGCATAGCATATACCTTTGCGCATTTTAAACATAAGCGTGTCCCCTTCCCCCTCTGACATCTCTCCACTCAACCAGACACACACACACACATGCACACAAATGTTTGCATGGCACATATGCACACAAATGCTTGCACACACATGCATGCACATGCACACACGTGTTCTCACACACACACTGCCTTGCAGCTGGGCAATCACCTTTGCATCCCAATACCTCTCTAACTTAAATACTCTTGCTCCACAGTTGCACAGCAATGGGGAAAGGTTAAACACCATACAAAAGAAAATATGCTGCACACCAAATCTGCAATACTCTGATGCAACATGCTAAACAAGACTGCAATATAAATATCCTCCAATAAGTCACATAAAAATAACGCATACATACTCATTCATAAAACCTTAATATTATCTTAGCATAGAACAGCAACCCCCAAAACAATGATACAAATCTCCATGAGTACAGCAAATGTCACAAAAATGTATCTGAGCAGTGTTTTCAATTATGCTGGTTTTGACAAAACTGGATTAGAGAAAGCAACACACTGTCAGACAACATACATGCCACAAAACAAGATGCAATGTAGTGAGTCTAAGACTTGGGAGTGCATGAAGTCCTGAATAAGCAAATGCCTATGTCTTCCATCTCTGCAGTGTGATTCTTAAACAATCTGGAAATATATTGCTGATTGATAAGTATATTTCTTGGCATTTAACCTTTCAGAGTTCTGCATTGCCTTAATTTTGCCTGACTGAATTATTTTATATATTTTCTGGCATTGTTTTCTGTTTCTCATCTGTCCTGAAACTCCATTGTTTTCTGTTTCTCATCTGTCCTGAAACTGCTTCCCCCCTATACCTGTGGTAAAGTTTATAAAACTGGTCTAACAACATTTGTGTTATTTGATTGCTTCAAGGCTTGCTGATTTAAAAATAGTTTTCTGTTTGTAAATTCCTGCATACACTGTTGGAAATTCCTGGTGTTCTGGCTGCAGTGTGATTTTCAAACAATCTGGAAATATATTGCTGATTGATAAGTATATTTCTTGGCATTTTAACCTTTCAGAGTTCTGCATTGTCTTAATTTTGCCTGACTGAATTATTTTATATATTTTCTGGCATTGTTTTTTGTTTCTCATCTGTCCTGAAACTGCATTGTTTTCTGTTTCTCATCTGTCCTAAAACTGTTTTTTCCCCTTTCCCCCACCCTACTTTTGTGGTGGTGTTATAGTTGGTGGCTTTGCAGTTGCCTGCCCTTAGTGTAAATTTAATCTGGGACACCTCTCAGAGTCTGGTGTCCAGTCTACTTAATGCAGAGAGAACATCTGAGGCCAACCCATTTTGGTTCTTAACCTTGAAATTTTCTTCTGCTCCTTCTTCCTCTCTCCTTGCACTTTACTAAAAAAAATGCACTTTATTTTGCTTTTGCCTCTTCTTAAAAGTACTCAGCTGTATTTATTCTGCTCCATTTATTACTACTTGGTACTAGCCCGATTAAATTGTAACTGTTACTCTAAGCCTTTTGGTTGAAGCACTTGGGCTTCAGACCAGTTGTTTTACATTAAGAAGGTTTGTGGTCTGCAGTGTTGTGGCAGGACAGGTAGCTTACATCCTTCTAAGCTGATAGTTGCTGATTGAAGGCTTAGTGTCTGTTATTCTAAAAGTGTATTAATTCTGGTTTAAGCACTTGGGCTTTGGACCAGTTATTTTACATTACGAAGGTGTAGTCTGCACTCTTGTGGGAGGAGAGGGCAGATTCTGCCCTTCTGAGCTGGGAGTTTCTGGTTAAAGGCTTATTGTGCCTGCTTGTTTGAACGGTTCCTTTCTGAAATTGATACGCCTTGTTTGCTGTAACATAGACTAAATTCAGACCCGCTGAATCAAGCTTTGTTTGTATAACTTAGGTTCATAGGTTCATACTAGGCTATCTGCCCAAGGGCATTTATAAGCCTAGCCCATAGTTATTTGGCTTTCGCCACCCCTTTAGTTTGAATAAAACTATGCCTATTATTTTGCTGTGCCTCTGTCAAGCAGTGACACTGAAGTAATCCCTGGGGTATATCTGATCCCCATCCATTGGTCAAGATTCCTCTTGAACAAGGCCAGCGAGGTGCTCTGCCTCACATGTGGGATTTTGTTCCACAGCATAGGGAGTCTCTGGGTGATGAATCTGTCCCTCCAGCATGTTCTATTAATAACCGTGTCAAGGTTTAAGTCTCCCACCCTTGTGGTTCTGAGGGATCTAGATTTTTGAGGTGAAGCATATTCATCAAATCTGGGTTTGACATGGCCTTATATGTCAGGCACAGGTCACCTCTGAGCAAGCGGTATGAGACTGAATAGAGCTGGAGTTCTTTCAGTCGGGCAGCATAAGACATATTTTTGAGACCCTTTATCCTTTTGGTGAGGAACTTTGGGGCCTTTCCAGCTGCTGCAGGTGTCTGGTCAGATACATTCGAATGGGGCATTGTACTCAATCATAGGTCTAATGAGTGATGAGTACAGGCGAATGACCTCCCTTGATCTAGATGTGAATCCCTTCATGATCAGGTGGGCAATGTAGAAGGTTTTCCTAACTACTTTAGCAACATGAGTGTCAAGCGAAGGCTACTGTCAACCTGGGTCCCCAGATCCCTGATGACTTCTTCTGTGCTCAGTGGATTGCCACCTATATGGTAGCTAGGGGTAACCTTGTTTTTCCCGAAGGGTATGACTATGCATTTCTTGGCATTTAACTTTAGGCCATGGCTCTGGCACCAGTTATCCGTTTCTGTGAGGCCCTTCTGAAGGATATCTGTGTCAGATGTGTTTCGACTATGGCGCCCAGTTTGCAGTCATCTGCAAACTTTGTCAGCCATAACCCTCCTGTGTTTGCTTGTACTTCAGAAAAGTAGATGCCGAACAAGAGTGGACCCAGGATTGAGCCCTGTGGGACACCACTTGTGACAGGCTTTGAGTCTGACATGGCTCCAGCAACTCTGACCCTGTGGGTTCTGTCACTTAGCCAGTTTGCAACCCATCTTGTGATGTATGGGTTTACATTCAAGCTGATGAGTTTTTTGATGATACCTGAGTGGGGTATTGTGTCGAAGGCCTTTGCCAGGTTAAGGTAGGCTGTATGGACTTGTGCACTAATCCAGACCATCTTTTTTTGGAGAAGGTTCCCCTGCACCCTAGTGGCAGCAGTGTGCAGTTAGAAATTGTCTGATCGAAGACTGCTGGAACGGGGTTCAGTTTTTAGCTTTTTATTGGTTAATTGGTTAATTTGTTTAAATCAGTTTGCTCATTTGCTACTCTTATATTAAAAAATATATACACTTTATGCATTGCCGCTTAGCTAGGCTTAAACTATTCCCAGCGCCATAAAGTCTGCTCTTCAAATTTTCCTTAGAACTAGCCAGTTTTTAGTTTTAGTACTAAAATATGTTTCTTTGAGCTCAGCATGTGTTCAGAACTCATTGTAAGCACTAAATAAGCTATAAATTACTACAGCACTCAACTTTCCTCACTTGTCTAGAGGAAAACAGTTTTTAGTATTTAATAAATAAGCACCTATCTAGGCATGTCTAAGGGTCAAATCCCAGTGTTTTCTCCTGTCTACCTGATGAATCTGGGCATCTTGGGGCAATGCAGCAATTGCCTCATGTACACAGACAACCCTCTCCTCCTACCACCCAACACTACAAACCTGTGAGAGATGCACTTATATAGCCAAACTGGAAGCAAAGCTCTCTTCACCCAGGACTGGACTAGACAGTCAAAAGGAGAAGGTAAACATTTGCACCACACCGCACACATCACATAGTCCCTCAAAACCTAAACCACCAAAACACACACATAGAAACATGAAACACACACCTACATTAACGGAGGCTCTCTATAAAAATTTGCTTAAGCAACAGAGACCTCCAAAGCAGAAACGCAAGCAACCTCCACCCCCCAACACAACCCAAATGACACATAGCCCACAAACTAATGCATAACAATGTACCCAGCACTCTAGTTATAGGTGACTCTATAGTCAGGCACACTGATGTTCCACTCACCAGGCTAAACAAGGAGAAAGTTACTGTCAAGCTGCCTGTCGGGTGCCAGGATCCGCCACATAACGCACACACTCAGGTCACTCCACAACAAGTACAAATATGACTCTGTCATTGTCCATGTTGGTGTGAATAACCTGAGATGTACCTCCCTGGACTACATGAAAAGACACATGGAGGAGCTCTCCGATCTTGTAGCCCAGGCAGGTATGAACCTAGCCCTGAGTAGTATCCTGCCATCACCCAGAATGATATCACAGTACAAGGACAAAATGATTGACTTCAACAATTGGCTAAGCATCTGATGTCATTCTAAGGGGATCCAGTATCTGTCTGCCCGGGATGACATGATCGACAGACCATGATGCTTTGCCAGAGATAGCCTACACCTGTTGCCCTTGGGATTCCGGATAGTGGTTAAGATTCTTGCCACCCCTATAGTGGCTCTCAGCATAATGCATCCGAGATTATTCATGTGCAACTAACTCTGGGCAAGACCGCAATCCAAATTGTAACTTGCTACAGATCCCTCACCATGACTCCTCATTTCTTGATACACTGGAAAATATTAGGGTACAACCCAACACCCTAATAATGGGTGATTTCAACTACCCCACCATTAACTGGGAAAACTACACATGTGCCAACTCTTTTGCTCAATGTTTTCTGGAATTCATAAATTCCAATGCCTTGGATCAACTTATCCACACCCCCACCAGGGGCAGCAATATCCTAGACCTGGTTATTACCAACATGGGTGACCGGTGTTCCACACCAGAGGTCAATTCCTCATTAATCAGATCTGACCACAAGCTAATCATCCTAGACATCCACATCCCGCCCCCACCCCCCCCCCATATGGAAACCACCGTAAAGAATTTCTCCAAAGCCAACTTCACACTTCTTAAGACAAAAGTGGCAAACTTCTCGACATCTATGCAGACGGACAATAGAGGTACGACTGCTGAATCCTACACACATGCACTTTATAAGCACTTACACGAGTGCATGGGTCATGCTATCCCTAACAGAACCAAGATGCTATCCTCCAAAAAATAGGAAGACAATCTGGTGGTCCCCTGCCATAAACAAACTCTACAACCGAAGAAAGAAACTGTTGCAAAAAAGTGTAAAATTCCATGATTGGCAGAACTCCCTGGTCAGCCTCAGTAAGAAGCTGAGATCCCTCTTAAAATCCTCCAAAGCTAGTTACAAAAATAAAATCGCCACTGATTCTAAAGACAACCACAAAGCATTCTATAGCTATGTCAAGAATCTGAATGACAACACTTAGATCTGCTCTGAGTTACAGCACGATGGTACAAAATATACAGAACCAACTGATATTGCCAACATCCTGGCAGATAGGTTCAGTGCTAACTTTATAGGTTCAGTGCTAACTTTACCCCCCCTCTCACCCCCTAAAGGGCCCATCGCTATATCGGAAGAATGCAAAGTTCCTGTAATCACGGCTGCATAGGTAAAAACCACACTCTCCAAAGCCAAGAACACAGTATCCATGGGACCTGACAACATCCCAGGCTCCGTTCTACATGAACTGCAGAATGAACTGGCATACCACCTAAGCACCATGTTCAATCATAGCCTCACCTCAGGCTTTGTGCCCACTGAATGGCGCACAATGACAGTTATCCCACTCCACAAAGGGGGAGCCACCACAGACCCCGGGAACTACCACTCCATTAGCCTAACGAGCCTGGTCTGCAAGGCCATGGAACATATCATCATGGATCTTATACACAAAGACATTGGTAATCTCCAAACTCTGGACCCCACCCAGTTTGGGTTTGTAAAAGGCAGATCATGTCTCCTAAATCAGATAGACTTCTTTGAAGCAGTCACCAAAGCCGTAGACGAGGGTAAGGTGGTTCACACAGCCTATCTTGATCTCGGCAAGGCTTTCAACACCATCCCTCACTCTGGAATTACAGATAAACTCACTAAACTAGGTATAAATCCCTATGTCACAAGATGGGTTGCCAACTGGCTCACTGACAGAACCCACACTGTGAAAGAAGCAGACTCCAAATCCGACTTCAGACCAGTGACAAGTGGAGTACCACAGGGTTCAGTCCTGGGATCTCTCCTGTTTGGTATCTACTTCTCTGAAGTACAGGCTAACACAGAAGGTCTTTGGCTAATGAAGTTCACAGATGACTGCAAACTAGGAGCCATAATCAAAACTCCTAACGATGTGGACATCCTACAAAAGGGCCTCACTGAGACAGATGCCTGGTGTCAAAGCCATGGCCTCAAGCTCAATGCCAAAAAGTGCATTGTCATCCCCTTTGGTAAAAACTCTGTACCCATGAGCTACTACATAGGTGGTAGTCTACTTAACACCAAAAGTGTGATAAGAGATCTTGGGGCACAGGTGGACAGTAGTCTCTCCTTTGATAATCACTTTGCCACAGTAGTCAGAAAATCCTTCTTCATGGCACACCTCACCACAAAAGATTTCTCATTCAGGATAAAAGAAGTCATTGTTCCCCTCTACTCATCACTCATTAGACCCATTATAGAGTACAACACTCCTTTTGGTATGTACCTCACAAGACATCTACAACAACTGGAAAGGCCGCAGAAATACCTCACAAAGAGGATTACCAGCCTCAAACAGATGCTCTACGCAGACTGTCTCAAAAAACTCCAGCTTTACTCTATTGCATATTGCCTACTCAGAGGTGATCTCTGCCTGACATACAAAGAAAGCTATGTCAAACCCAGAGCTGTTGGACATGCTCCACTTAAAGAAACCCCAATCTCTCCATGCTACACGCTCTAGGGACCGAAACCTTGTCACCACAATAAACAGAACATGCTGGAGGGATAGATTTCTGTCCCATAGATGTCCCATACTCTGGAACAAACTACCTATCTACAGCAAACAAAGCTCCTCAGTAGCACTCTTCAAGAAAAATCTTGATGATTGGATGGGAAAATAGGAAATTCACCCCGGGGATCACTTCTGTGGCTCTGCTCGACAGGGGCACAGGAAAATAATTTTCTTGGGTGGCAAAAGCCAGGGTACCTTTTTGGCTAGGCTTATATAGGCCCTAGGGCCAATAGCATAGTAACTACCTATGAACCTATGAGCAAGTCATCACCTTCAGGATTTCAGTTGATTTCATTCTGCAGACTCTTCATTGTACAGGGGAAATATCTTAAGCCAGAAATACCCTTTAACAATATTCCTAAAGTCAGTATTTTTCTCACAACTCTCTCTTTGTTAAATGCAACAGCACCTTCCAACAGGGTTCACACTGATGTGGTTCTATTTACATTGTCAACAATGTGAAAGCCAACCATTCAATTCAACAAAATGAAAGGCTTCAGAGCTAGAAGCTCACTATTAATGTATAATCTGGGCCACATGGTCTTGAGAAAGGGATATGCCATTTCTCTCCTGGCTGAGTGATCTCAGAGTTAGAGGACAGTGGACTTCTCAGGGGATACAAATCTCTACACCTAAGGCATTAGGCCTCTGCACTCTCCTTTGTAAGTTCATTATTTTCCAGTACTCTCCATTCCTTCAGACATTCTTAATTACTTACTCACCCAATATAGGATGTACTACTGCTTTACTCCGATATTACCATTATTTTTATTAGACTGTTATTACTATTATGATCCTTTAAATTATGTATTAGATATGGGTCATGGGTCCATAGACTAAGCTTACAACCAAAGAGACCATCGAGAAGCTTAGCCACATCACCCAGAAACCCAGATATTTCCGATGAAAATTTGTGATCACCCACCCAGTCCCCCAGACTGGATTTAAAGGTTGCTGTGGGAGCACTCTTCTTGATATGTGTGGGCAGCCTGTAAACAGCACATTTCCATTCTCATAAGCAGTTGTTACATTTATATGTGTAGTCTCTCCTTCAAATTGCTTAGCATTTGGCACCTACTTTGTTTACATCAACCAACTAGTACAACCTGACAAAATATGCAGTTATTCTGTACAGGGTGATTCTTAGGCATAAGGCATGGCTAAATGCCATTAACCACTTGATAACTGGTACACTTTATTTCACTAGTCATATGACACCAAAGATGCACCTCAGATACACACACACAAACATACACACACATAGCAGTTTGTTGTTGCAACCAAAAATAGGGAGGTATGGGCAAAAAAAAAAAAAATACATGGCCCCCTGAGTCCTTCCAAATGTTGCAGCTAACTCCTGCGCAGCTTCTCCTCCCATAGTCTTGGCACATCCTTAATTGCTCTGAGGCAATTTTGAACCCTATTAATGGCTCATTCTGGACAACCACTACTTTAAAGCAAAACTTACAATGCTTTACCACTCTTTTCTGAAAGTAGCATTTTCTCAAGTCTGTGTTGGACCATTCTGCTTTCCGACTGCAAATTATACATCTGTATACCCATCTTTCCTCTTTCTTTAACTCTAACCATCTATGACTTGCCCTGTGACAATGCAATGCATTCACATTGTATTTCTCATTTTCCTTCTTATATGTCTTGTCTAGCGCATGCATTGATACCTCTCTAAGTCTTTTCATATACCATGACCCTTCCGTTCCCTTCACCATTCTGGGAACTGTACTGCACGTACAATTTCTTCCAGCTTAAGTCATCTTGTCTATGATCTCATCAGTTGTACATTGTACTGCCAATGCTAAGTCCCTAGTCCTCTGTAATGTGGAATCATAGCCACAGTATATCTGGACTATGCTCCTTCTGTTGTGCTCATTAGCATCCTAATGACATTATTTTACTTTCTTTTGTTAATCAGGATAGAACACCAATGCAATATGTGACTTTCAGATTCAGTCTGGAAAATATAGCATAGGCATAACAATATAACAAAGTATAATAACAGGTATGACATCCATGGATATCTTGCATGCAAAGATCAGTATGTTTCACTCTTACATATACGAGAACATTTTGTATTTGAAGCCAACTTCAAATACAAGTCATAGAAGATGTACGTATTACAGCAGCACTCTGCTACACGTGATTTGTACAGTATGTGCATTGGTTATGATGGGAGTGGAAGAAGAAGGGGAAATGAAGAGTAGCGATGTAATAGTTGGTGTGTATAAGTGGATGTGAAAAGGAAGAGGGAGGCAGAGGAGATTTTTACCTTTTTCGTCTTATGTGTTGAACTGGTTAATGTTTCTGAGGAGAGCTGGTTGTCTGGAATATGATGCCTATGTGATGCCACTTTGGTGGAAGCATTTGCCAGAACTTTCTTTGACTAGAAATAGTTTTAGTTGTACAAGGAATTCTAGGAAGGAGGCAATAGATCTAAGTTTTGAGGTTCTGAGGAGAGCTGGTTGTCTAGAATAGGAATATGATGCCTATGTGATGCCACTTTGGTGGAAGCATTTGCCAGAACTTTCTTTGACTAGAAATAGTTTGAGTTATACAGGGAAATCTAGGAAGGAGGAACTAGATCTACGTTTTGAGGGTAGGGATTCCCAAATACAGTGAGCCATACAGAAGCTATAATATGTGCTATGATGTTTACTCCATGGGAGGGGTCAGTAAAGATGGGGCAAAAAGGGAACAGGATCTTAGGTTGTAACTGAATGTTGTTTTTGCCAATTTGCTAGGAAAGTATGGAAACAAGTCTAAGTTCAAGGGTTTGTGGGTATGACATGCTGTTAATAAACTGCATCCCTTTTTTATAGATAGCCATTTTACTTGCCTTTGTCATGTACACTAGTGTTTTCTTTGGGGGGGTCAAGGGTTATGAAACTACAAAGGTTGTTAGTGGTAAGGAGATGTTAACTTTTTCTTTGAAACACTGACAATGACTGGCACTCAATATTCAGCTTGGACTAGTAGGATGCTTTTGCTGATAGCCAATGTACTTTATGGGGATAAAAAGTGAGAGATTTTTTTTTTTTAATTAACTAAGACAGTATTCATATAATCATTAGTTTTGTTATGTGGTAATAGAAGATGAGAGTACTTTTTTCTAGTCAGACTCCTAAATATTTAAGGTAAGGGGTGGGGTCAGTTCCTTGTTGTTCAGTAAACTGGCCTAATTTTGTGGGACAGCTGTGAGTTTTTTTCTTATTCCAAAAAGTGTAGATTTATTTTTTGGGGCATTTTCATTGCCCTTTTCACACCTCATAGCATGATCGAGATTTGGTGTCATGATTACCTACAAATCATTCTTCTCCTCTCTGCTACTTAGGGTCATACCAGAAAGAACATATGCTTTCAACTGGATCTCTATTTCCAGAGTCCATAGTTTTGTACAGTTCTGTGTAAATCCCATTCATAGCCTAGCACCTTTTTGTCTACAGCTCAAGTCTCCACAGTCTTTGCATACTTAATAATGCATTTCTAGGTAAAGTGACATGCACTATTTAAGACCACTGTCCTAATCTTTATATCTTTATCATAGCTTAGTATACACACTAATCTTTCTCTTCAAACACAGTGCTACAATGACAACAAATGCATTACTGGACTAGTTCCATCAGTGACTCATGTAGCAGGCTTTTGCTTACTGATGTTTTCCCCGGACATTTCCATTCTAACAACTCTCTTTTTCTGATTAGATGGTTTCCGTTCTATTTCATTATTTTGTACCTCACGCCCAGACTCTTTAATTATCCTACAAAGCTATCTTGTTCCCCATGTGAAAAGGTTTTCTCAGTTAAACATTATGTTCATTTTTCCACAATATGTAAAAAATAGTAGTTCTTGACACCTTTTCTACTCATTTTAGATACTTGCCAGTTTAATTATTTTTTCCCTTACAGAGTAAACAGTCTGTCTCAGTTTTGCAGTTTACATAGTATTAAATAACTTCTATATAACTGGTAGGGGTTATTAGAAACTGTTCAAAAATGGATGAAATTTAATTTCTAACTGACAAACAATACAATATAAATTACACTGGTTAGCCAACCATAAACAAACAGTGTAGATGACACTAGTTGGCCAACCTTAAACAAACAGTGTATTGCCTGAAATTAATTTTGGGAATTATATACTCTGAGGTGACAGATTATTGTAGTTGTGTTTAAGGTAGTCTGACCAGTATTGTTTGCAGTGTATAACAGAGTGCTGATAATATCAACAATATGTGTAAAATGCATTTCTGTTTCAGGTTTGAGTATCTTCCTGTTAAGTGATGTTTTTCGGGTAAGGTGTGCCAGTATTATTGGATTCCTGCTGCACATCTTTCACTTTCCCAACTACTTACACACTGATAAAACAATACAGCAGACACTCTCTCTCTAAGATAAAACATGGCTTTACCTTTTTGTATGTTTTCTAGAGAGCACTACTAAAGCTCAAAAAAAAAACTAAAAGCCCAAATTCCAAAAGCCAGGCACTCAAAAGATAGCAGTTGTGTTTACTCAAAATGCTAAAGCAAAAAACCTAACCACCTGCTGTTGCTATCTCTTAAGTGCATATGCTGACTCCAGGGTTGTAATGTCTGCAAGCTGCAGCTGAGAAGAGGGAAGCTCCTTAAGTGCACTCTGCTTTTAAAGCCACCTTCTAGTCCTCCCATCTATCCTACCCCAATGCAACCTCCTTGGCCACTTCACTTCCTGCACTCCCTGTTCCCCTCCCCCATGCTATATTTGGCATCTGCTACTTTACTCCCTGCTCTTTTGTAGTGACCATGTTTCTCTCACCCCTGATAAATTGTACTAGGTGGCTGATGCATCTGTTCTCTAGTGATGGTGGCCAGCCGTAGCGCAGTAACCCCCCAGCAAGCTCATTCACAGTATGCAGCTGTGCAGGCAAAGAGGAAACATCTAGTCCACAACTCTGAGCCATGAAATGTACTTTGTAACAGTGAACAAAAACAGTTACACATATAATTCTTAATGTACGTAGTCTTACTTGTGGGCTACCCAGTGTGGTGCCTGGTCAACTTACAGTGTACATCAGATATTTTTTTTTTTTTCAGTACTAGGCATGTTGCTTTTTGCAATCTTACTATAGTTCATCAATTATACTGTGTAAATAGCACAAGTGCTTGTTATACTGACAGGAATAGACTGGGGAGAAGCAGGTTGTATAAAGCATCTTTATGGGGGTCTGAATTATAAGATCGAATGTTTAGGTGATCCTACACCTAAACTTCAAACTTGTAATATTGAACCTAAAAACGTCGAACATCGCAGGGAAAGATATCTGTTGGCCACAAAAATAAAAAAAATAACTTTACGCTCAAACTAAGTGGCTATTCCCCCACACCCCCCTAACTAAATATACCAACTCTGAGATCGCTCTACAGTAGACAAAAACGGCAAATTCCGGCAAACGGCCAAGGGAAATCTTTCCCTGCATTAAATTGGCCATTCGCCGTTTTTTGCTTTCGATATTACAAGTTCGATGTTTAGGTGTTCGATCACCTAAACATTCGATCTTGTAATATAGACCCTCTTTATGGCTGTATTGTTATTTTTGCATGCAGTGTCAAGACCAGGCTATGCTGAATGTTAGGTTTTACAAAGTAGTTGCAGTATGAAAATCATTTTGGATTTAAGGGAGCTTCTTAATATTAACCTGACTGTGGTGCAAGACGTACACCTCAACTGAGAGGCCCTTACATGTGTTGTGAAAGTGAGACTAGGACTGGCTACCTTATTCTATGGTGAATCCACTGGAGTTCCTGCAGCACTTTCTTGAGATGCAGATGATGTGCAGCCTACTCATCCCCCACACATGTTGACAGTTCCTTGCCCACATCCACCTGTGTTTACAATGTGTGTCTGGTAAGTCTTTATGATTGTGGATATGACATGAATTCCATATGTGCAACAATACTGTGCATGAAGATCATCATGGCATTGTCCCTGGCCTCAGCTATTCCGTGTACTGATGAAAGTCTTCGTGTACACCTTGCATTACTATAATCATCTCTACCTATCAGTGGCAGTAGCTTGCGCTTGAAATAGGTTACAGCACATCTGTTGCTGGGCAGACAAGCCCTCCCATGTCTCTGTAGCTAACTGCGAAGTACACTTTCACCTGTTGCTGTAATTAAATCAAAATGTGCTTCAACAAAGTATTAGTTTAAGGGTGTGCACACTTATGCAACCAGCTTATTCTGCGTTTTTTATTTTTTATATTTTTCCCCTAACAGATTTGTTTGTTTTTCAATTCAATTGTACAGGTTACACGTCACATTAAAGGTGGGATACGTTTTGAAATGATTTATTGTGGTCTCATTTTTTTATATCACAAAAACCTGGCATTTTAACAGGGGTGTTTACACTTGTATATGTGTGTGTGTGTGTGTGTGTGTGTGTGTGTGTGTGTGTGTGTGTGTGTGTGTGTGTGTGTGTGTGTGTGTGTGTGTACACATTTTTATATACATATGGGTGTATTTCTCTGCCTTATGTGCACGAACATATCAAGAAGTCAATACTTAATGTATGTTTCACTTTTGATGACATGTTTGAATGACCTTACCTGTAAAATTTCTAATGAATGTTTATTAACTGTATTTCATAAGCATTGAAATTCAGTCTGCTTGAATTGCTTAATTACCTCATAAAGTTTACTGCTTACCGTGAAAACTTTATTGTGTAGTGTGAAAAGTATTATACTTATTTTACTGTACCATATATTCACACATTGGTTATTTATTTATTTATTTTTTGAGATTTCCACAAGTTTTCTCTACTTACATTATAGCTGAGAAGGGCAAGGTATCACACCAAAGCTACAGTATGGGAGGGGGGCTCTGAAGCAGTTGGTTGATATGCATACTGTTGATGTATGATTAGCATGATTAATGCATACAACAATATCTTAGACCATGCTGAATAAATTACAGAACTAATAATTGTCATACTATAGAACTAATGGTAATATCCACATAAACACAGATAAACGTTGACATGAATATTTTATTAGCGTTTGCACACTTGAAATTCTTTGTAAAGTCGTCAACCCTTGTATGACTTTGACATTCCTTCCTAAAATTGGCTGCCTGATGATATTGCTATGACTGCATAATTTTTTGAACCAGATGAATATACCAGTAAGATAACCCATCCCCCTTGCACAGATTATTATATTAACTCAGGAATGTTCAGAGGTTCATAGCTCCTTATTAGATTAATCTGTCATGATCTTACGAAGTCTTGCCTTACATTCCTATGGAAGATTTTAGCTCTTATATTTTGCATATGAATAACCCAGAAGTGGGTGCAACAAGGATATGTTGAGACATTTAACTGTTACTCTTAACCATGAGAAAAGTGGGTGCTAAACCAGGGATACATTTTTTGATTTCCTACCCATTTGTCCAAATTTTGTTTCAATAGAGTAAAGAGAAGTACTCTTTCTGATATAGAAGATGATTCCATAGAAAAGTTATTCTCTGTGATACTTAACTCTCCCCTAATACGGTCTGTTTATGTTACAGAAGAGAGTGAGATCCCTTGAGTGGCTGTTTACACTACCATTGGACTTGTGAATGTATAATAAGTCTGAAAGAATAGGGTCAGCTGAAGTTCTATATGCGAGGTAGAAGCCTCATGTTACTAGCCTGTATAGGTTCATAGGTTCATAGGTTTATACTAGGCTATCTGCCCTAAGGCATTTATAAGCAAACGAAAAATTATTGTGGCTTATCTCCCTATATGAAAAAATAAAAAAATTATTAGTTTGTTATGTTTGTTGTGCCCAGTGACCCAGAGATGACCGGTAAACCACGCATCTCCCATCCATCCCCCAGAGTCTAGATTTCTCTGAACAGTGGTGGTGCGGTGCTCCACTCACATGGACCGGATCTTTATTCCAGGGATAGGAGAGTCTGAGTGATAAATCTATCGCCCCAGCACGCCCTATTTATATCCTGTTTAAGTCGCTTGCTCGCTTTGGTTTTTTTGGTGGATTTGGATTTGGATTTTTGAGGGTCTGCCCGAAGTCCCGGGTTGGACATGGCCCCTGTGGCAAAGTACATGTCGCTCTGGAGCAGACGGCGCGACTGGAAAGAGTTGGGAGTTTCTTCAATCTGGCGCATATGACATTTTTTTTTCCTCCTCCTTTATCCTTTGGAACTTTGGGGGGCCTCTCCAATTGCTGCAGATGTCGGGTGAGTCTGACACAGCCCCAGCAACTCTAACCCTGTGGGTTCTGTCCTTATGATACCCTGAGACAGTCTACATAGTGTTTTTGTTATTTAGGCCCTTGATTTATTTATTTATTTATTTATTTTGTTAGTGAGAAAGTGTGGTTGTCCTAGTTATGACAAGTGTTTAAGTAGATACAGAATGAAGCATTATATTCATTGATCAGCCTGTTGTGAGCTGAGTACAGTGGGATGATTGCATTCCTTAACCTGGACACTGTGCCTTTAGATATAAGCTGAGTGATGAAAAATGACTTCCTCACAATACTGAATACTCTGTAATAAAAGAACAGTTTGTTGCTGACAGAGGTGTCCAGATACCTTGCTTTGGGATAAACTTTCAGGGATGTATTGTCAATAAGATGGCTACAAGTGAAGTCATGCATGTCCCTGAGGGGCCAGAACAGAAGTCTGTGGCCCAGAAACAGAAGGAGCCAGGATGGAATCTGAGGACAAAAGTGTCAAGGCTCTCGAAGGACTTGGGAGGACCCTCTCCACCACCTCGAATGCCAAAGGCGAGCGGACCCCAGAAAGCAGCCCAGCCAGAGCTGAAAATAACAGTATCAGAGCTTGCCGGGCCTCTGCCTCCGGTGACAAGGGAGGAGTCGGTGCTGAGCTTCCTAGCACTGAAGCCCCGAGTGGAAGAGGCAACTCCAACAGCCTCACAGTTGACACCAGCCCCTTGGAGCTGACACCAAAGCTGCAATTCTGAAAGTCAGTACACTCAGACGACATTGGAGCCAAACCGCTCAAGGTAACTGTTGGCATTGAGGTACAAGGGATCATTGGTGCCGACACTTCAACACCCAGAAACCTTGGACACAAAGACTCTGAAGTCAAAGGTCAGACTGGAGAAGGCGATATTAGGAGGAAACCAGACTGCATGCTCACAGCTCCAGAGGGAGGCAGAACAGGCAAGACTCCCAGCTGGATCTGGGCCTGAAGAAACTTTAACATCATCCTGTCCACCTTGGCTTTGGAAAGGCTCTGAGTGGACCAGACAGAAGAAGCCACTGACCCTGGCCAGGAATGATGCCGAGGGGGTTCAGAGGCAGGGGACCTAGCCCTCGAACTCTCTGGCTCCGGGGAGAAACAAGGGGACTGGGGTTGAGGAGAACTCCGGGCTAGCTTGGGCCTAGATTTAGAGGGCGGTTATGCTGAGGAAGACTGCTCAATCAATCTCTTCCTCAGCTAATCCCACTCCTTGTGTCAGGCCCTTTCTCTGTCCCCAGACATCTTAGCAGGAGTTTGAGTTGCAGAAGCTGGGGCAGAGGAAGAAGAAGCCTCTGCAGGAGGAGGAGGAAGTAGGCCCTTCAAAATAAGCTTATTCCACCTGTCAATAAGTGCACAGGGATTGAAGCCTGCACAGATTGAGCAGGAGGAATCTAAATGGGAAAGTCTTTTTTTTTTTTAACCAGAATGCCCAATGCAGGGACAAGAAAGGTAGGAAAAAACACAAAAAACAGGGAAGGAAGAAGAAGAAAAGGTAGAAAAAACTCAAGAGATCAACTTACAGATACCCAAAAAAACCTTTAGAGGAGCTTGGAGTAACGCTACCCATGCTGTTTGGAATAAGTGGCAAATGAGATTTGATGGGAGGAGGGAGAGCAGGGCATTATGGGTAGGGGAGGAGCTTGGATTTTGCATCCGATGCTGAAGTATATGGCCAAGTCAGATCCATGCCGGATCCGAGTCATACAGATTGAAGAGAAAATGAAAGCAACAACTTCAGATTAGAAATCAGGGTTAGTAGAGTCTTGAGAGATTATTGCAGACCACTTTTAAGTGACAGTCTTATATAAATATATAACCTAAAAAATCAGTTAATTACAGCAGAACATACCTCTCAAACTCATAGAGCAATTATTCTGAACAAAACTATAAATAAAAGTTGGACAAAGGCCCAAAAATAGGGACAGTTTTTAAATATTGCTGTT
The DNA here is from genome assembly GCF_019279795.1 of Protopterus annectens. Classification (NCBI taxonomy): domain Eukaryota; kingdom Metazoa; phylum Chordata; order Ceratodontiformes; family Protopteridae; genus Protopterus; species Protopterus annectens. The sequence goes on from NC_056743.1 coordinate 179,070,788, forward strand.
ACAAACTTAGAAAGTTGATAGAATAACAGGTTTTGCATTAGCATGAATTTACTGAAGGATATGAAGTCTGAAATTCAAATGTCTAACATTATTTTCTAACTTCAGTCTTTATTGATTTGCCACTAATTTGCCAGAAAACAACAATTTTATAAAAAACGGACAAAACGTATAAGGCCAAAAACTGGGCAGTCTGCATAAATCTGTAGAGATGAGAGGTATGCAGCAGAAACAATTTTGTAGTCTGATGTATCATATTCAGAGTAAAAAAAAACATAGAAATGAATGTCAACCTACTATACTTAGTTACTGCAGAGAAAGGAAATAAATTATATCAATAAAGTATTCATTGTTAGCGAACTCTTTGACTATTACTATTATTACTTTTTGGTGTTGTAGTAATCTGTTAAGCAGCAAAACACTAATTCATACTCATCAGCTAAGAAACATTAATATCAAGTGCTAGCAGTACCTTTTCTTAGACAGCAGTCAGTAGTAAGAGGACAGTGTGTAAACAGTCCTTAATAGCAGTTTCTGAATAAATTAATAAATGTCTAATTTAATTTCATTAAATACATTTCAGTGTTTTCAAAGACCAAACCAACACCAATGACTAAAGGTCTAACTGTGCCAAATAAATATATAACAAAAACAAGAAAGCACAGTACAACCACCATGGCAAGCAGCATAAAAATTCAATCAGTCTTATTTAGTCTCCTTGAATTTGTATGCTGCTTGCCGTGGCGGTTGTACTGTGCTTTGTTGTTTACTTTTCAAAACACTTATAAGTTGTTCTTGTTTACATTTCTCTGTTTTTCTCACTCTCTTTTTTTTCTCCCTTTTATGTTACTTTTTCCACAGGTCCATAGATACCAGGATAAATGTCACTGTACTCTTCAGCTTGCCATATCGTCAAACGATTTCCCATAAGTCTCCACCAATACCCGAATAGTTTTACTAGCATCTCAGAGCTATATATATATATATATATATTTATATATAAAAACTTGTGACACTGCTCACCCCACCGCTATACCTCTAATACAAATATTATAATAGCCACATATAATTATCTCTGAACCCACTTAATACCCTACCTCAACTACAATGTTAACATTTTCCGCCCTACCAAGTTCCTTCCCTCACTTTCATTTCTTTGAATTGCTAAGCACTGATCACAAACTCTATTATCTATTTGACAAGCCCACTAATACACCTCTTCATATGCCTAGTGTTCAACATTTCCATATACATATGCATATTTTATAGTGTAAAAGTTACCTTTATTTCTTATGAATGTAATTAGCAAATGTATGTGTAATTGCTAATGTATATTACATAATGTCTGTTCATGCAATTACTTAATGCCTGCTTAAAACTATTTGGAATATATTGTAGGTGTTCACTAAGGGCCATTTGACAAGTAGTGCAGTATATGCAGAAGTGAGTTAAAGCTTTTAGTGCCATAGTTGCTCAGTAGTAAGACCTCTAACCCAGAGTTAAAAGGACTGAGGTTCAATCCTGACTTTTTCCTGTGTGGGTTTTCTTACTCCTCCAAAAACATAATTCTGGACAGGGTACACTTAACTTATCCATATATATTAATTTGATTAAAACTAATTAACATTTAGAAACATGCACACTTATTGGCTATAGCAATCAGCATGCCTGTTGTAAATCTAGCATTACTCGTCAAAAAGTCTGGGTCCCCCAAATGGAAACTAACTAAATAAATAACACAAATCCCACTGTCTGTACATACTCAAACTAAAAGCTGCACTATATTCTCAATGGAACCAGCTAAGTAGAGAAATTTAACTCACTGAATATATTCCTATGCTCACAAAATGAACACAAACTGCAAAACCAGCAAATGCTATATGAAAATAGAATACCCTAAGTCTACAAGCATCCTAACGTAAACAACAAGGTACATGTACATTTCTGACTCCTATAAAAAAGTGGTAGGAGATGTACTTAGTCTAATTTACTGTGCAAATGTTAGCATGTGCTTTTTTTCTGCATACCTCGGGGCTTTTGGACGCTGTCCCCACCATACAAGATGTTAAAAAGAGATGGAACTGTAAAGAATTTCAAATATATAATACCGTTATTTAGAAAGGCTAATCATTTTTTTAAATAATGGAGTTATATAATAGTAGTAATCTACTTCTAGATGTAGCAATGTTTCTTTTCCCATTATGTGTGAATATATATATTGGCTATATATTGGCTAGGTTTTTCTTGTAGTTTTTACTAACTGGTTTGTCTGTGTGACCTATTTAGTCATTAGTTTATGAACACACACACACACACACACACACACACACACACACACACACACACATATATATATATATATATATATATATATATATATATATATATATATATATTTAACTTAAAAACAAATAAGTGGCAAACACTGATGCAAAGTCCAAACTAAAACCAAAAATTCACCAGCAGGGCAAATGGAAAACACACCTTTATTCACAATATAACAGGTTGAGCGCTTTCATCAAAAAAGATTGACTTCATCAGAACAATAGGTACAGGCAGCCAAATTCTTAAATACACGTAAACCTAACTTAATAGGTCAAAACCACACCAATCACTTCAAACATTAGGAATAAATAAATTAATTAATAAATAATGCTAATTTTACTAAAAAACATTCTTGTTTAAAGTGAAAAAATTTTTGAGGTTGAAAGTGGTCCCTCAGGGGCTGCGTGTTTTTAAGTTCCCCTTTGGTCTTTATTATGATTCTGATATGGTGAATGATTTTGTTACCCTGTTTGATAAATGGGGAATTGAGTTGCTTCAGAAAGTGGTTTGTTTTCAAGAACAAATGAGAGTTAAAATTCAAAAAGAGGTGGATGAGTTGAATTCCAATATTTTGGATGATTTACTGTTTCCACAATACGAGGAGCTTTATTGTAAAGTTCTTGATAGGGTTGATAAAAAAACATGTAATGTTTAATTTTTTAAAAAGAAGAGAAAGTTGAATAGAGATATTAAACAGTATCAAAGCAACACTGTTTATCTCACTAACAGGTTAGTTATGGATGGGCCCAGCCCAGAAACTGGAGGATTTAAGCTTCATTTTTGTGATGAGGCGGTTTATTTTGATTTCTATGAAAGTGGGGGTGTAGCACCACCTGAGCACTCCTTTGTGGAAGAACATTTAGATCAAGGGGATTTTCCGCCCCTGAGATGCTTGGAAAGAATAGCGAACATTTAACGGGGAGCTCAAGTTTATTATTCTTCGAATTTTCCCCCTTAAAAGAACAATTCCTACAGGGGAAGGGGCAGGGGCAGATATTTATTGATGCCCATTCTAAAGTTGTTCACTCTTTTCAAGGTTTTAATATTTACAATTATACAGATAGGGTTATTTGTGAGGAATTTTTTTCCCTTTTCTCCAAAGGCTTTAAATTTGTTCCCCCTAGAATTCCTGACATAGCGGAAGTTTTATTAGATGTGCAAATGTATACAAGGAAGTTAAATTTCCATGTGCTGTTTTCTAAAAATAAAAGTAGCGGTGTCAGTAATAGTAACCAATTTATTTTTAAGAAAAGTAGTGTTTACAGCCCTCCCCTTCATTTTTTAATAGCTACCTTTGAAAAGGTGGCAAAAGAAGACATTTATAAATTATGGACTGACAACAAGAAATTTTATTATAATTTGAATCAAAAAGAGAGGGATTTGCTTCATGAATTGAGACAAGATAAGAGTATCCGTATAATGACCCCAGACAAGGGTGGTGGCATAGTGATTTTCAACACAGAAGAATATAATAATATTATGCAAGCTATTTTATTTAAAGAGGAAAATTACTAAAAATCAGATTAATATTTCCTATCAGCGTATCGACAGTTTTTTGGAAGAGTATATTTTGGAACAGAGGATTAGTCAAGAGACATATAATTTTCTTTTGAATTCTTTTCCTAAAATACCTGGATTTTTTGGTATACCCAAGGTCCATAAAGATGTTTTGGTGCCCCCTTTTAGGCCTATAGAGGGTCTAAGACACATAGTTTGGCAGTATCTGTGGATAAAATGGTTAAACATGTTGTGGAGGGAGCTGCCCACCTCATTCAAGATTCCTGGGAATTCTTAAGTCAAATTAAGTCTGACCTTTGGTCTCCAGATGTTATTTTCCTGACTATTAATGTTCAGGAGTTGTTTTCCTGTATTCCCAAGAAAGAAGGATTTGAATACTTTGAAGAAACTTTATTCGCCTGCTCTAATTTGACTCCCGACAATGTTAAGCTTGTTTGTGAAATGATGGTCTTAGTTTTGGATAATAATTATATATTTTTTGAAGGCCAATATTATCAACAAATTAGGGGAGTTTCAATGAGGGCGGCCTGTGCCCCTGTTTATGCTAATATTGTATTGTTAGGGTGGAAGTTGGAATGCATTTTTCAGAGTGGTTACTGTATAGTAGATTCTTGGACGATATTTTTATTTTATGGAAGGGAAATAAGGATCAAATTCCAGGTTTTACGTGAACAGCACCACAAGTTTTTTGAAATTCACCTTTGACTGGCATGAAAGGGACATTCATTATTTGGATACTACTATAATAAAAGACGAACAAGGTTTTAAATCTAAGATGTATAGGAAAAAAATGTTTGTAATTCATATCTTCATTTCACTAGTCATCATCCCCTTTTTCAGAAAAAGAGTATTGCCAAGGGGCAAGCTATTAGAATAGCACGAATTACTTCTCACAAGGAGGATGTTGTTCAGGAATTTAAAAGTTTAGCTAACATGTTTGTGGAGAGGGGGTATCCTATTGAATTTGTGGAAAATATTTTGGCAGAGGTTCTTGAGCAATGGGGTTTGAAATATAAGCCTATTTTAGGCATTGATTTTACCCAAATTCAGAACGCTGGAAACCAGAAAGGTGAAGTTAATGGTAATTTCACCCAGGCATGTATTATACAATACAGTCCTTTGTATAGTGAAATAAAAAATATTCTTCGCAAGAATTGGAATATTTTTAAAGTTGAATGTGATATTTTTCTGGCAGTTGGGGACAAGCCCTTGTTTTTTACCAAAGTTGGTCGTAATTTGAAGGGAACTTTGGAAGGTAGTGTAACAACAGGGAATGACAAGAGGCAAGAATTTACTAGAGCCTGTGGGCGTTGTGCACAATGTAGTTACATCTTGCAGGTAGAAAGTTCGGTTTTAAATAATAGGACTAAAGATACTGTATTTTTTAAGAAAGGTAACTGCTTCACCAAGCAGTTAGTGTATCTGGCTAGGTGTAATACATGCACAGGATTTTACATTGGGAAGACAGAGAGAGCCTTTACGTCCAGGATCTATGAACATCTGTACGAAATAAAAAATGAAAAGGCAACCAATGCTTTGTATAGGCATAGTAAAATATGCAACGGTTTCTCAGGTTTTAAATTCGGTATTTTAGATGTCATTCAAGCAAACCCTAGGAGAGGGGATTGGAAAATATTTTAAATAAAAAAGAGCTTATGTGGCAATTAAGGCTTGCTACCAACTTCCCCCCAGGGTTGAATGATTTTATATCTATTGTACCAGCCTTGAAAGAAAAGGCTGGAGAGATATGAGCAGCAATGTATTAGGTAGAAAGTGGATTAATTTTCACATTTTTGCTGTTCTTGATGTTGAATTTTAGTACAAAAATAATTTTTAAAGAAGTACTTTTAAAGAAAGTTTCTTAAAAATTTTTTTCACTTTAAACAAGAATGTTTTTTTTTAGTAAAATTAGCATTATTTATTAATTAATTAATTTATTCCTAACATTTGAAGTGATTGGTGTGGTTTTGACCTATTAAGTTAGGTTTATGTGTATTTAAGAATTTGGCTGCCTGTACCTATTGTTCTGATGAAGTCAATATTTTTTGATGAAAGCACTCAACCTGTTATATTGTGAATAAAGGTGTGTTTTCCATTTGCCCTGCTGGTGAATTTTTGGTTATATATTTAACTTACACAAAGAAATATAAATACATACATTCACACACACATACTCTTGCTGTTGTGATCGGGGTCGTTATTGAAAAGGGTCAGTGGACTAGCCTACTATCCCAGTTAACAAATGATAAATAAATCAGACACTCGCTATAATAATATTATAATGTGAATAATGTGACATTCTTAGCATATAGGCTCATAGGTTTATAGGTGTGTACTAGGCTAATGGCCCTGGAGCCTTTACAAGCCTAGCCCATAGACGTGCCCTGGCATCATGCCACCCGACCTTAGTTCCTAGTGCCTCTGTCAAGTAGTGATCCATGGGGTGAATTTTCTATTTCCCATCCACTCATCAAGATTTCTCTTGAAGAGGGCCAGTGAGGTGTTCTGCTTGACATGTATGGGAAGTCTATTTCATAGCATGGGCAGTCTGTGGGTTATGAACCTGTCCCTCCAGCATGTTCTGTTGATTGTGGTAATGAGGTTGAGGTATCTGGAGCATGTGCTGCGGAGGGATTGAGATTTCTTTTGATGTAGCATTTCTAACAGAGCTGGGTCAGACATGGCTTTGTAAGTCAAGCAGATATTGCCTCTAAGTAGGTGATATGAGACAGAGAATAGTTGGAGTTTTATGATTCTGGCCATATAGGACAAGTGTTTAAGGCTTAAGACCCTATTTGTGAGGTACTTTTGCAGCCTCTCCAGCTGTTGCAGGTGTCTAGTGAGGTACATGCCAAATGGGCATTGTACTCGATGATTGGCCTAATGATGGAAGAGTAGAGGGAGACAATGACCTATTTCTTCCTGGATGCAAAACCCTTAGTAATGAGATGTGCCACATAGAAGAACTTTCTGACCACAGTGGCAACATGGTGGTCAAAAGAGAGGTTGCTGTCAACCTGTGTTCCCAGATCTCTTACAACGCCTTCTGTATTCAGTGGACTACCATCAATGTGGTAATTCAAGGAAACTGGGTTTTCCCAAGGGGGATGACGACACACTTTTTGGCATTGAGCTTAAGCCCAAGGTTCTTACACCAGTCGTTGGTGTCAATGAGGCCTTTCTGTAGGATGTCAACATCACTTGGGGAGTTAATAATAGCTCCCAACTTGCAATCATCTGCAAACTTTGTCAACCAGAGCCCCTTCATGCTGGTCTGGACTTCAGAGAAGTAGATACCAAACAGGAGAGGACCCAGGACCAAACCCTGTGGGAATCCAGTTGTGACTGGTCGGCAGTCTGACTTGAATTCAGCTATTTTCACACTGTGGGTTCTATCTGTGAGCCAGTTTGCAACCCACCTAGTGATATACAGGTTGATGCCTTGCTTAGTGAGTTTTCCTATGTTTCCTGAGTGGGGAATGGTATGAAAGGCCTTGGCCAGATCAAGGTAGGCTGTATGAACCACCTTGACTTCATCCACAGCTCTGGTGACTGACTCAAAAAAGTTGGCCAAGTTGAGCAGGCATGATCTACCTTCACAAAACCAAACTATGTAGGATCCATAGTTTGGAGATTCCCTATATCCTTGTTTATTAGGTCCATGATGATGCATTCCATAGCTTTGCATATCAGACTTGTCAGGCTAATTGGGCAATAATTCCCAGGGTCTGTAGTCACTCCTCCTTTGTGGAGAGGGATGACTGTAGCAGTGCGCCATTCAGTAGGGATAAAGACTGAGGTGATGCTGTAATTGAACAGGGCACACAGGTGAGGTGCCAGTTCACTATGTAGTTCATGTAGAACACAGCCAGGGATATTGTCAGGTCCCATAGAAGCTGTATTATTGGCCTTGGACAGTGCTGTTTTAACCTGTGCAGCAGTAATACTGGGTGCCTGGCAATCTACTGGTATTGTGATTGGTCATTTGGGGGTGTAAAGTTAGCACTGAATCTGTTATCCAGTATATTGGCATTATCTGTTAGCTCAGTATAGGAGGTACCATTGTGCAGTAGCTCAGAGCAAATCTGGGTATTGCCGTGAAGATTCTTTACAAATTATAGAAGGCCTTGTGTTTGTCTTTACTATCTGCTGCAATTCTGTTTTCATAGCTAGCTTTAGAGAATTTGATGAGGTATCTCAACCTTTTGTTAAGGCTAAGAGAGTTTTTCCAGTCTTGGGACTTCACCTTATTCCACATCAGTTTCCTCCTTTTGTTGTAGAGTTTGTTTATGGCGGGGGACCACCAGATTGGCTTTCTTTTTTTTGAGGAGCGCGTCTTGGTTCTATTGGGTATGGCGAGATCCATGCATTTGTGTACATGTTCGTACAGTGCATTGGTGTATGATTCGGCAGTCATGCGACTATTCTCCATTTGCATGGGTGCTGTTGTTTTTAGGAGCCCAAAGTTAGCTTTGGAGAAGTTTTTCATGGTGGTTACCTTTGTGGGGAGGGGGGATGTGGATTTCCAAGGTGATTAGCTTGTGGTCAGATCTAACCAGGAAGGAGTTGACTATTGGTGTAGAGCAACAGTCGCCCATGTTAGTAATGACTAGGTCAAGGATGTTGCTACCTCTAGTGGGGGTAAGAACGAGCTGGTCCAAAGCATTGGAATTAATGAATTCCAGAAAGCATTGCGCAAGTGTATTGGTACATGAGTAGTTTTCCCAGTTAAAGAGGAGTAGTTGAAGTCGTCCGGTATGAGAGTGTTAGGTTGAATGTTAGTATTCTCCAGGGTGCTTAGAAACATGGAGTGTGAGCCTTGGGACATGGTCAGGGACCTATAGCAGGCTATGACCTGAATCACTGTCTTACCCAATGTTAGCTGCACCTGAAGTATCTCAGATGCATTATGTTGGGCTACCAGTCTGGAGGTGTGCACATCCTTTATGAATATGGAAACACCACCACCTTTGGAGCTTCGGTCCAAGTTCTGGGGCCGAAAGGTGTGGAATGAGTTATAGCCTGTTAGTGCAGGGGTGCTTTCTGCTGCCTTGAACCAGGTCTCTGTTACACCCCAAATTTTGATATTCTCCATTTTAAGGAGTGCTTTGAGTGAGTGCATTTTGAGATTTAGTCTTCTAGTGTTGAGCAGCATGACTCTCAGATTGTATTTGTTTGTAGCTGTTATGGTGGTAATTGGTCTTTGGAACACCGCCTAAAAAGGCACTATAGGGGTGACAAGAGCCTTGGCCAGTATCTGGAAGCCCAGGGATGACAGATGCAGGCCATCTCTGGCAAAGCATTGAGGTCTATCAATTATGTCATCCCAGGCAGACAGATACTGGATCCCCTTAGAATGACACCAGAAACTTAGCCAATTGTTGAAATCAATCATTTTCCGCTTGTACTGTGGTATCATTCTGGATGATGGTAGAATGGTGCTCAGGGCTAGGGTCATACCCGCCTGGGCTACATAATCCAAGACCTCCTCCATGTCTCTTTTCATGTCCAGGGAGGTACATCTCAGGTCATTCACACTCACATGTATAATGACAGAGTCTTATTTGTACCTGTTGTTGAGGGATCTGCGTGCGTGCATTATGTGGCAGATCCTGGCACCTGACAGGCAGCTGTTACTTTCTCCTTATTAACCTAGTGAGTGGGACAGCAGTGTGCCTCACTATTGAGTCACCTGTGACTAGTGTGTTGGGCATGCAGTTTTGCCTTAGGGGCTTTGGTTGAGTGGCACACTGTTTAGGAGAGTTATGTGTCTCGTGATTAGTGTTGCATTGTGGTGGTCGGGTGCATTTCTGCCTTGGAGGTCTCTGCTGTTTGGGTAGATTTTTATTGAGAGCCTCTGCGAAGGTGGGTGTATGGTTTGTGTTTTTATGTGAAGGCAGTGCATATGATAATGTGATTTATTTAAACAAATTTCTACTGATTTTCTTGCCACATTAACTATCCAGGAGGATTCATAAAAGTTACCACAAAGTGTAAACTACATGTGCACCTAGTATAATCTTTCTGAGTGATTAGAAAGCACAAAAATATGGTAGGAATGTTCTTGAATACGGATAATGTATGCTTAGTGTAGGCATTAATGAATCTGGCCTTCTGTCTTCTCTTATCACTTCCAACTGACCATAGCAGTTTCAGAGTAATGACTCCATGCCATGTGAACAATTAACTAGGATTGGTATTATCAGATTAATTATTTACCTATAGACAAATAATGTCGCTTGACAACATAAATAGCTTGTTGCCAGAAACCATACTCGATAATTCATTAGTTTTACTTGCTTGCTTGCTTTTTACTTGTGTCATTGCTTTGTACATATGATGTACTAATTGTTAACTTGTTTAAACTATTAATACAGCTACACCCAAATCCTATCATGAACTCATACTATACAGTTACATGTGCAAAATTAAACAGACATTCCACCAAAAATAAACTGAACTTCAGCATTTCACAGGCTGGTATCATAAATTAGAGGTTAAATGAACTACAATAATTGAATCTGGGTTAGATTCGAGAAATCTCTACTTAAACAGTATCCTTCTAAGTAAGTCTTACACTCTTATGTAAGATACAAATGTGGATCTTGGCTGTCATGAACAGGACTAAAACAGAGCCTATATACAAACAGGTACAGAAAAGCTGACAGGAAACATTGTAGGACTGAAGAAATAGTCTAAGATATCACAGTTTAAATTAAATGAAAAAACAAAACAATGTAAAATTATACTGTTGAAAAATCAAATGCCAAAGACTGCAGCTCACAGTATAAGGGAATTGAAAAAATGAGGAAAGTGAGCTTGAAGCAGCTCTGGTAAGTGGCATAAAGTTAAAAAAACAATGTAAGAGAGTAGTAAAAAGTAGTGGTGAAATATTGGGATGTAGAGGAAGAAACATCACCAGTAGGATACAAACAACATATTATAGCTGTGTGACAGTTAGTTCACATCATCCAGTATGAAGTACTGTGCAAAACGTTATTGAGACCTCTTTGTGAAAAGGATGTAGGCGGGGTACCAACAGTTTAAAGAAAGGTGAGAAGATAGTACATTGTCCGTATCAGAAGCCATATAAAGGGAAACTGGAACAGCTTGACACGTACAGTATGAAGAAAGAATGCTGAGGACTGACATGGCTGAAACCAAGAACCATAACGGAATATATAGTGTCCAAGTGGATAAAACCAGTGGACATAATTCGAAATTTGCTTTTTGTAGCTGCACCTCTTTTTGGTTACACAGATGAAAAAAAAAAAAAAAAAAACAGAAAATACAGTGATTACCAAATAGATTTTAGTTGTAAACAGACTAAAAGGCTGAGAATGTGCACTTTTTACTATGGTTATATTTCATGAACAAGAGAGGTAGAGTTCTGACCCCTCTAATGCGTCATCATATTGCCCATACATTCGCACTTCCCAGATAAATGCTAGTAACGGAGCAAACATCAGAGCTAATGTGATAGGATTTTTAAAGTTCTTTTTCACCTACGATTTCATTTTTAAGTGACAAGACAACAGTGTTCTCAATGACCCATCCAGAAAGTGTTAAACGAGAATGGAATATGGATGCTACATTCCATTTTGTGCATTTGCACATGATCTTTAAGAGTGTTGATCCTGCACAAGGAAAATGACCAATTCATACTTCTCACTTTCAACAAACATTGTAATGCTCCATATTTTAACCACAGTAAGCAGATCACACTTATTTTTTCATTAAAAATCAAGGGGAGATAAATATCTCTTCCATATAGCACTAAAACCTGTCTTCTGTGACATTCAGTAGTTTTTTAGGGAAGAAATTTCAGCGTTATATTGAATAACAAACACCTGACAAGTCAGTTTTCTTACCAATCACATCAACAGTCAACTCATGGTGGCAACTCAGTAGGGCACCATATTTAATGTGCCTAACCTCCAAAATCCATTTCTTTGTTTTTCATTATAATGCTGAAATTTCTTCCCTAAAAAGCTATTGAATGTCACTGGAAGACAGTTTATAGTGCCTTTGGGCTGCTTGACCAGTTGGGTCAGCAGCCAAAATATGTGTACAAGAACAGTACCAATTTAAAGGCTATTTTAGAAAAAAATCATGACATGCAAAATGCTTCATGCTGTTAGATATGCAAGCAATTTAGCTATATTCTCAAGGGGACATACATTTCAGTGGCTGGCTACCCTAGGTTGCTCTCAGTGAAGGGGCACTATTACTGGAATACTAAGGGGGTGTTACACATTGCTTTCTGTTCCTACTAAGGGGGTGGTATACATTGCTTTCTGTTCCTCTTGCCCAGCATTCGACATCAGCAAGACAGTAGATCCTTCGCAGAACAGAATCTATCAACACAAATATGCAATTAGCAAAGGGCTTGAAGCAAATGCTTTATATACACACTCATTATCATGTTGTGATTTCAAGAAATTTGCTTTCAGTATTAGGGTTGCCACCCCTCTGTTTTTTTTCCTGAATTATCTGGAAATCAAACTGATTCTCTCATAGTCTGGAAAACACTGTACAAACTCCGGTGTTCTGTTTCAAAAAGGAAACAGACTATTGGAGTTTGTAAATCAGCTGATTTACTATGTTTTTTTACAGAAAAGCATAGTAAATCAGCCTAAAGCAGGCAGCAGGAATGGAAAAAGAGGGTGTTTTCCACAATGTGATGTCACCGTGATGTCACAAAATGGGTGGTATGTGGGCAGGAGAGGGGGTGGGGAGGGCAGGGTTACTGGTGACGCAAGGGGTGTGGCTTTACTCCGGTTTTAGCAATGAAGAAAAGTGGCAACCCTATTCAGTATTCTTGAAAAAGTTACACCTAGTAATAGAGGGAGTGACTGTGAGCTTATCCCCAAACAAAGAGAAATGTTTTGGCAATTGTTACTCAATTCCTGTAATCCACCAGGCGTAAACCATGTAATTTCTGTTAAACCTATGGTAAGAATCAAAGCTGCTAGAGTATAACTATTTCATCTGATGGTGCTTATTTGTTTTTTAATCCATTTTAAAGTGTTTTTTTTTATAGTTTTAACATTATTCAGGAAATTTATTAAATGTTTTGATAATTGTTTTCAACATTATGGTTGTATTATGACACATTTGCCTACCTTTGACAATTTTGAAAGTTTTTTTATGGTGTATACCTTTAAATGCTGTAGTGAGAGTAGGGAACAGGTGGAGGAGACCTTGGAGAGATGGAGGTATGCTCTAGAGAGAAGAGGAATGAAGGTCAGCAGGACTAAGACAGAATATATGTGTGTGTATGAGAAGGAGGATAGAGGAATGGTGAGGATGCAAGGAGTAGAGGTGGGGAAGGTGGATGAGTTTAAATACTTGGGATCAATAGTTCAGAGTAATGGTGAGTGTGGAAGAGAGGTGAAGAAGAGAGTACAGGCAGGATGGAGTGATTTGTGACAGACGAGTACCAGTAAGAGTGAAAGGGAAAGTCCACAAGAAGGTAGTGAGACCAGCTATGTTATATGGGTTGGAGACAGTGGCACTGACAAAAAGGCAGGAGTTAGAGCTGGATGTGGCAGAGTTAAAGATGTTAAGATTTGCACTGGGTGTGATGAGGGTGGACAGGATCAGGAATAAGTATATTAGAGGGTCAGCCCAGGTTGGAAGGTTTGGAGACAAAGCCAGAGAGGCAAGATTACATTGGTTTGGACATGTGCTGAGGAGGGATGCTGAGTATATTGGGAAAAAGATGCTAAGGATGAAGCTACCAGGTAACAGGAAAAGAGGAAGGCCTAAGATAAGGTTTATGGATGTGGTGAGAGAGGACATGCAGGTGGTTGGGGTGACACAGCAAGATGCAGAGGACAGGAAGAAATGGAAACAGATGATCCGCTGTGGCGACCCTTAATGGGAACAGCCGAAAGAATATGATGACCTGTACATGCTGCATAGTTTTGGCAACTTTAAGGCTATTTAAACCCTGTAACAAAATGGCTACCATGTTTCTGATGAAGTTGCACCAAACATAGACCAAAAGAGCTTAAACTTAAATAAACTGGATGTAAAGGTTTGTTTTAACACCTGGTTCAGCATTTTTATTGTTTTTATAGTGTAATTCCAATGCTATGATGTTTTTTTTCCTGAGTTTGTTTGTAACCACTACCAGAATTTCGCAAACAGACCTATTTCTTGCATCTGGATCTGGCATGGATTTTAATGGAGAAGGGAATATTACTAGTACACCTCTCAACTTAACTCTTTTAATTGACTGTATGAATTGGATGAATGAACAGATGAACACCTCGACTTCAGGTGTGTCTAATACGAACAACGAAGGCAACAAAGGGAAACACATTGACTCGGAGCTGGTACAAGGTAAAAAATCATATGCTGCTGTGGTTCGTACTGCACCTTTAACTTCAGTGGTTTTGGGAGCTTCTATTAACAATGGAGGCTTACCTGTTGGGAGGAGAGATGTAGAACCACAAACTGATGATTTTGCTGATTTTAACGTTCATGAACTGTTTACGCCCTTGCATGCATTTGGAGACAATATTATTGACAACAGTGCAGTGGGTGTAGGCCTTTAAAGGTACTTTGGTTGATGTTATCAAGAAATTTGAGAAATTGGTTTCAAAATATAAATCCTTACTTATGGACAATTCTTTTTTTAATTTTTGCATTACACATCGTAAAGTGTCGAAAGGGCTATGTATTTTCAAATACCCTAAAGGTGTTGTACCAGGATTCGTTTTCCATCATCAGTTGGTGGAATTATTTGATTGGATGGGCATTGAAATTATGCAGATTATTACTAAGGAATATATAGGACAGTTGGGGAAACTCGAAGTTGAAATTAAAAACTTGGATGCTCTTATTAGAAACAACCTTTGTTTTCCTTGACACCTAGATGAGTTTTGTGGAGCACAATGCAGGGTAGAACAATATGAGATTTCTGCCTATAAGCACAAACAGAAGAAGATTAACAGAGATGAGAGTAACTACAAACATAACAGGGCTTATCCCACTCCTAATGGAGGAAGAACGTTTGAAACTGATGACCTTGGTGATGCACACGACATTTATAGGAAGAGTGTTAGTGGCAGCAGATGGCCTATTTTTCAGGGGAATGGGTACCATGGAGATCCAAAAGAGTGGAAGAAAAGTGGGGGAGGCAAGAGCTGAATGCCCACAGATTTCAATTGGCTACCCCCCCCCCCCAAAAAACAGGACTGGCACCTGAGGGAGTACTGGAACCAGTGAGGTCGGAAATAATTTCTCCAGAAATAATTTCTTTGGAAGTTTTGAATACACTGGTTGAAGGTACTGTATATGCTTTTGATGGATGCACACTCCCCTGTTATAGAATTGTGGGAGGTCATGTGGATTAAGTTTGTGAAAATAAAAGTGTTAGGTGTGGAAAGAAATATGGACTCACTATGATCTGTATCTTTATAATCAGCTGCTTTCAGGACATGTTAAGTATTTGGGAGTATGCCAATAGATGAAGCACTTTCTCAGTGATTGTCAATGGTATGAATGTAATGCACTATCACTGGCAAAAGAGTTTTCTCTTTACACACCGTTGTGTGACCCTGGTGTAGGTATAGATACAAGTTCATGGAGTAGAATATCTTAGTAAGGATACTATTCCAAATATCACCAATGTAAATGAGATAAAACTTGAGAATGAGAGTGTGACTGTGGGACAGGACGATATGAATTTGCATGACAAACCTATGAGTGAACAACTTACACTAAATACTTGTGACTCTGAAGGAGATGATATACAGGATGAAAATGAAGGTATTCTTGATATAGATGTGGAAGTGTGTGAAGACAGGAATGATCAATTGAGTTTCATAGGTGAGGAAATGAAAAATAAGACTGAGTAAAAAAATAACCTTTAAAAAAGGTAAAGGATCATTTCTATCTGTAGTTTAAATGTCAATAGTATTGTCAATAAATCCAGAAAATTTGTGATAATATAAAATTGTAAAGTTATTAATATGAATGTGACATTTTTTATTAAATACTACTAGACTATTAACTAATTTAATAAAAAACAAGTAGAGGTATTATCTGGCCAACAGGTTTTATAGTCATTCAGGACAGATTTATGCTGTGGCAAAGCCACATTCTATAACAAGACTTAAAAAGTCTTAGCTATTCTTATTGCAAAACCGGGCAGAATGGTAACAGTAGATGTTATTAGCAATATGGGGGTAGTGTGTATTATAGCTATATATGCTCCCACGGCAGTAAAAGATAGGGAAAAGTATTCTGACTTATTAAGGCATTATGTTTTACTTTCATTACCAACTGTGATGTGATATTTGGAGAATAAAATTCTCATTTTAGTAAGACTAAAGAGAGAATAAATAGGGTTGTTAAATTATTTAAAGACATTTTGAATTTCAGAAGCTTACATTAGGACCAGGTCCTGAATGTACATATAGGAGATGACATTTAAATACTGAAACAGATGATATATTTCCTTATACAGAAGTTTTGATGTTACATAATTGTAAGACAAGAAATGTTACTCTATCAGATCACATTGCTCTCCTTTCTCAACTGAGTTCTACTAGTCAGGCTGATTAAAAGGGAAAGGTGTAAAAAAGTTAGCAGGTTGTGTAACGGACAGTATTGCCTGGAAAATAGTGAGTAAATTGTTAATGGAAGTAACATTTAACTTTACAAGAGTTTTGTTTAACAGGTACAAAATGGTGGATTAGTTGTAAGAAGTATAAAACAAGTATAAAACAATATTTTATGAAACAGAAAAAATGTGAATTCAAAAGAAATTAAAATATCCGTTAGGTTTACAACATGCTGAGACTGCTTTGTTACAATATAATGATGCAAGATTTTTAGGAGCACAAAAAATGAGTAAAGTCTTCAAAAGAAGAGAGAATAGTCCTGTTATTATATAAACAAAACATATGTTTCCCCATTTCTTAGTAAAGTTATTAAACAAAACAGGGGTTATATTACGGGTCATAGAAGAATAGCAGGTTTAGTACTAACTCCAAAACAGTAGTGTTATGCAACATGTAGAAGATTACATAACAAAAATGTATAAGAAGTATATAGTTAGTCAATGAGTTTGGACAGTACCAAAATTAGAGTTGGACGATAATCAGAAACTTGAAAAGGACACTACTCTGGAAGAATTAAATTTAGTTTTAAGAAAGTCTCCACGGATACTTCACCATGAATTGATGGGGTTTCCTTTACATATTACAGTACTATGTCAGACTCACAAAAGAGGATCCTTATTAATGTGCTGAATGAATGATTATAACAAGTGATTACTAATGAAATATATATATATATATATATATATATATATATATATATATATATATATATATATATATATATATATATATATATATATATATATATATATACATATATGGGTCTAGTTTCTTTAAATGAAATTACGTTTAAATGAAAGTTACTTACCTGATCCCATTTCTCCGAAGCTGCATTACATTGAATGCATGGACTGCCAAATTCCTTTCCTGTGAAAGGAACCACTTGGCCACCATGGGAATAAATCTAAATGGAGCAAAAGTAAACCCACCAAAGTAGAGGGCTTTGCCCCCACATCCCCCCTACTTGAAATATGCCATCTCTGAGATCGCACTAAACTGAAGAGAGGGCAAAGTTCACCCAGTGGCTAAGTGGTTACTTTCACAGGGAAAGGAATTCTGAAGTCTGTGCAGTCAATGTAATGCAGCTTCGGAGAAATGGGATCAGGTAAGTAACTTTTGTTTAAACGTACTTTTGTTGAAAGACAGTAGACCCATATAGATATATATAGATATATGTAGCTAGATATATAGATATATAAATATGATAGCTAAATCCTAAACTGAAGACTTTTAACACGGAATAATACAGACTATAAGATATTTTGCAAATTTCTTCAAGAGAGGATTTCTAAGGTAGCATATAAACTATTTAACCCCGGTTTATGTGGAATATCTTGTAAATCGTTTAAGGAGATGTTGATTTTAATTAGGGAAATTGTGGATAGCATCCAGTTTAATACTTGACTTGTCATGGGATATCGATTGCTTTTTCTTGTGATATTACTAAGGCTTTTGATACTGTTGCAAATAGTAGCTTATGGGATGTCTTTAAAAAGCTGTAATATCAGTGGTAATATATAGCAGGCTGTTTAAGATATTTATGACAGGTCATGGATTAGTCCAGTTGTGAATGGTTGGATAGGAAACAGAATAAAAATTAAGAGAGGGATAAAGCTGGGATGCCCCCCTCCCCCAGTGGATTGTTATTCAATTTAGTACTTACTGAATGCTGATTTCTAAGGATGTCATGACCTACTTAGTTAAAATCTGAACATGCCTCCAACTATTCCTGTTCCTTAAATTTGTCATACGCTGAAAACTTAATGCTTGCTGTAAATTCTGAGGTACCACTACAATCTTCATTTAGTATGCTACATGAAAAATTAAATGAGATAGGATTATTCATTAATAAACATAAATGTAAATGTTGTGATTTGCTTACTTCTTTTAGGGATATCTCCTTCTCTATACAAAAGATAGAAACGTATTTTAGATAGTGAGATACTGCTTTGAATGACATAAATTCAGTATTACAACCCTGAAAATCATTTTCATTATCCTTTGAAAAGAAAGTTTAGTTATTAAATGCAAATATCCTTGATAGATTACGTTATGTGGGAAATATCTTTCCACTTCCAAAAGCCGGGGAACAAAATTAAGCTTATTCTTTTTCTTTTTATGAGTGCCCAGATTAAGTCCTCATACAAGAGGTATTCTTTATTGTCATAATGATAATGGTGAACTAGGTTTGTATAATCTGTGTATCTAACATCTTTGCATTTACATTTGGTTTTAGCCAAATCATCATTAAAAGAAAAGGATTTGAAAGGACAGCTGTTATGACATATGTATGAAAAAATGTAGAACAGTATTGTAAAGAAGAAAAGGGCAAAATTTGATCATTTTAATGAACGAATATCTAAATAAGCTAATAGCTAGAAAAAGATATATAAGTACAGCTTCTTCTTAAAGAGAGTGCGTTATGAATTGAAAATCATTGTATCATAGTAGAATACTAGGCTATTGATCCAAGGGACCTTTTTAAGCCTAGTAATGCTTTCCAGTAAGATTTTATAGGTTTTGTTACCAAAGTTTTTGTGCAGGAATCTATACTTAGGCATGGGTGGCCAAGCATTTACATGTTTCCTCTCTTTAACAGAGACATAAGTGCCAGAGCAGGGGTATGTTTATGGCTCCTCATCCATTGATCCAAGTTTCACTTGAATTAGTGCAAAGATGAACTCCACTGCAAATGGATGGGAACTGGTACATAAGACAACAATTTTAAGAAGGTTTAAAAATTAAAGATTTTTTCTTATGGAGAATAATGTTATGCTCGCTTCTTGTAAAGGGACAAACAAAATATAAAGCAAATGATGAGAGACTATGTATCTTATGTAATTCTAAGGAAGCTGTTCAGCATTCATTGATAAACAGTTATAGTGTATGTTTTTTTTCTGAGGAAAATATTTTTGACTTTCCATAATGTATTGAAAATTCAGACTTCTTGTTTAGATACATTGATGCATGGGAAATATGATATTACAAATAAAAGAGAAGGAGATGTATATGATATGATAAGATAATTGTAAATGCAGTATGGATGTTTCTGGATTATGTAATATGAAGAAATATATAATAAATTGTGGGGTTATTGTCTACTTTTGGGTAAAATAAAAAAAATGGTTGCGGCAAAAGGATGGGGGATAATAAGATCAATATTTATTAATATGTTATTGTCTTGGACATGATCAGACTTTGTATTTCAGTTTCCTTATTTGTTATGATTGTATGATTCTAGTTTTATTAATATTGGATTCTCTTATTTTTGCTTTTATTATTCTCTGATGTGTACCTGTTCCTTGTATGATGTATGCACATATTCTTATAAATAAAGTTCCCTTAGTTCCCCTACTCTTTTCAGTAAGTGCCATGGTATCTTTTACATCCACATGAGCTACCAACAACTTAGGCAGATAGGGCTTTGGTTTAATGTCTCATCTAAAAGATGAGTCTTTACAACACAGTCCATTTTCAAGAGGTAAGCCCTTAGCACCAGTGCATCTTTATATTTAGCAATGCTTTGAATTTGACTTAAGATGAGGATTCTATGTCAGTTGGCTGATTTGTAGTAGTGTGATTTTAGTTTATTGGGTGCTTCACTATATTACTGTTATTTTTTCCATTGTATTGAAAGGAACAGAGTTCCTGATTTTTGTTGTATTTTTATATTAGTTTGTATTTTTGGGTTTGTGGTCTGATTTAGTGTCCTGGAGTGTTGTATAGTTGTTGTTTTGTTTGGGTTTTTTTTGTTGTTTTCATAACTTATATTGTATTTTTTCTATTTTATGGAAAAGTAGGTCAACCTTGGTTTGTTTATCTTTGTTAGGGTGATGTAATCAACCTATATATTTTAGTCATATACTCAGCCTATATACATTTTTAAAAATATATTTCATACTAGATTTCTCTTTTTTTATTTCACCACATACTGGGAATCCAAGACACACACACACACACACACACACACACACACACACACACACACACACACACACACACACACTCACTGTTATGCATATCCACACACAGACAGCAAAGAAAAAGAAATGCATTACTTCTTTTAATTTTGAATAAACTGTTCACCATTTATTGATAGACCATGATAGTATATATTTTTCTAAGGAAAACATTTTTGACTTGCTATAATTTATTGAAAGTTCAGACTATTTCTTCAGATACACTGATGTACAGGAAATGTGATATTTTGGAGAAAGATATGTATATTATAAGATAATTGTAAGTGCAGCATGGATGTTTTTGGCTTCCATAGTGTAAAGAATTATTATGTAATAAATTGTGGGGTTGTAGTCTAATTTTGGATAAAATAAAAAATGACTGTGGCAAAAGGATGGGGAATAATAAGATCAATATTGATTAATATGTTGCTGTTTTGGACATGATCAGACTTTGTATTAAAGTTTCTTTATATATTATGATTGTGTGATTATAATTTTATTAATAATGGATTTTCTTCTTTTTATTTTTATTATTATTTGATGTATAGCCACTCCTTGTATGATGGCTGTATATGTTCTTATAAATAAAGTTCTCCTACTCTTTCCAATAAGTGCCATGGAGTCTTTTACAACCACCTGAGCTACCAACAACCCAGACAGATAGGGATTTGGTTTAATGCCTCATCTATAGGATGACTCTTTACAAGACAGTGGATTTTGGGGGATGCATCCCTTAGCACCCCTGCATTTTTGTATTTAATAATGCTTTGATTTGAGATGATGATGCTTTGTCAATTAGCTGATTTGTAGTAGTGTGTATTTTAGTTTATTGGATGCTTCATAACAACT
The DNA here is from genome assembly GCF_019279795.1 of Protopterus annectens. NCBI lineage: Eukaryota > Metazoa > Chordata > Ceratodontiformes > Protopteridae > Protopterus > Protopterus annectens. Next base: position 179,092,074 of record NC_056743.1, read on the forward strand.
AACAACGCTGTTATTTTTTTCCATTGTAGTAAAAGGGGCAGAGATCCTAATATTTTTCTGTATTTTTGTATGTTTATATTTTGGGTTTGTGATCTAATTTAGTGTCTTGAGGTGATAAGGTGATTTTTTTTTTTGTTTCATAACTTCTATTCTATTTTTTTCTGTTTTATGGAGAAGTAAATCCACCTTGGTTTGTTTACTTTAGTTAGGATAATGTAATCAACCAACATATTTTTATTTATATACTCAACCTATATACATTTTTTAAAAATATATTTTATACTAGATTTATGTTTTGATTTCACCATGTACTTAGAATTCAATGCAAACACACACACACACACACACACACACACACCGCAAAGAAAATGAAATGTATCCCTTCATGTTCCAGGTAATGCTCTTTGGCTGTAACAAAGTAGCTACAAAAGCACTCGGGCATGCATGGGTTGTATTTCATGTTATAGCCCAGTAAATGTTTATAACATTGAAGGGAAGTGACCATCAGTTACAGAGTACCAAGGCCAAATGAAATGCAAATGAGGAATATTATAGAAGAATGATTAATGAAGTAAGCCTAGCAATAAATTTTGTCACCACCAAGAGTGTGTTAAGCAAAATGTTAAAAGTCAGAAGGTCCAAATTTCTGGGTTAACTACCACAGCTGAAGAATTTTTTGATACATTTTTTTTAAGTGACCATTATATTTTTAGAATTGGTACATAAATGACACATGCTATCAAATAGGAAAAGAAAGTATGTCAAAGCAGGGACTCCATTTATAAATCCATCTTCAAAGTGAGACAAGAGAGGCTTTTGCATACGACAAAGACAACTTAATTTTTAAAACAGGTATATAGTGAGAACATCAAAAATGTGATTAGATCTAACTAGAAAATAATGAAGGCCAATAGTGAGTTGGTAAATGTGCTGGAAGAGGAACCATTTTTTGTTAACAGGAAAGCCAATAATCTTAAGCCCCTCTGAAAAACACTTCTGAGATATAATATATACTTCTTCTTTTGGCTTTTCCTGGTTAGGGGTCGCCACAGCGGATCATCTATCCGCTCATGATTGGCAGTGGAGTTTTACGGTGTTGAGTTGTCAGCCCAGCGCCCAACCTTCCACAGAAGGCACACACACGCAGTCACGCCTAGGGCCAATTTGGAGTGTCCAATCCACCTACATCATGTCTTTGGGATGTGGGAGGAAACTGGAACACCTGGAGGAAACCCACTCGACCACAGGGAGGACATGCAGACTCCACACAGAAGGCACCCCAGCTGGGGATCGAACCAGAGAACCTCTTGCTGTGAGGCGGCAATGCTAACCGCTGCATCACCATGGCCGCCCACTGAGATATAATATATACTAAAAGAAGAAAAAAGTAATGTTTAAATATGGCTTCTGACCACAGTATAGATATACTTATGAAGGGCCTTATATCAATTTCATCCATGTAGATAGTATAATAGAAGCAAAAGATTATTTTAACTGCACCAGCGGTTACATAGTTTATATTGCCACTTGTACACAGTGTTATAGTTTTTGTGTTAGCTAAGTAGGATTTATGAGCATTATAATGATATGAAAAGCTAAAGACAGTGCTAGCACCCTGAAAGTCACTCTGTTACATGTAGGGAATTTAAGCAGTTTACATTTTTTGTTTACATAGTATATTGTAATGTGAGGAGTAGTGGCTTCCGTTCACTGCTAGAAGAATAAGAATTGCATTGACAATTGACTTTAGATATAGGAATGTTTTCTGGTCTAAATCACCACATTAGTACTAAGAGTGTGTTAAAGTTACATTCATTAAGATGATTCTAGTATTTCATTTTATTTTTTTAATTTAATACATGATCTTTTATACAGCTTACATTTTTTTTTAATTTTTGCAGTTTTATATTGCAAAATCTAAGACGTTTGTCAGGTGAGGTGATGATTATGTGATGTAGGTAGGAGGAGATAATGTAGTAACTGTTCTGAAGAAATCCTAGTTATAAGTTGAAGGGGACAGCAGTGCTAAACTGCAATAAAATGGTTGTTATAATCTTTGTTGCCATATATTTATAGTGCTGCCAGTTTGTACTTTTTGAATTCTGTTGCCCACTACTGCGTTCTAGACAAGTCAAATACTACGCATTGTACATGGCTCCCTGTGTTCATTAATAATTGTGTAGTGCAAATTACAAACACACACACACACACACACACACACACACACACACACACACACACACGTGTGAGTATGTATGGTAAATAACAATGTATCTGTACACTGTGTTCCCCACTTCCTACCTATAATTTGCATGTAGTAAAGATGCAGGTGGCACTACATACATACGAACACACTCCTACATGAACAATGGCTTGAGCCACTGTTCAGAAGAATCTGTAAAGACTGGTTTACTTACCCAGATATCCCTGTCTAAATGTTGCCATTTGTTGTCAGACACTCTGAGATACTTATTGCTTTTTAGGATGGTCAGGTTCTGGTTTTATATTTACTTGTGTATGTGCGCATGCAAGAAATGAAATAGAATGGTACAGTACATGAGAGTCATACAGGAAATGACTCTTCCATGTTTTCAATATTGTCATATGGGTACATATTTTTTTTTTTATATTTGCTTCCCCCACCCTTACTTTATTGTTTCCAGATTGACCATCATGACTCATCCATGCCAGGTCTACCAGCTCCTCTATAACCCTGGACTTATTCCAGTAATCTGCTGGGGTACACACTAATAGCATGGATGGGGCTCAACACATCTGTGCTTTCATCTGGGGGGACTTATTGGCTTACCCTGTATACCCCTCCTCTTGTGGCAATGTGTTACAACCCTGAATTGGGATCCATTATGTATTGCCCTGCCTCCCTAGCAGCTCAACCAGCCCCACTGCCTCCTCTGAATATGTCTCCTCTGGCTATGTCCCCAATCTCCACCAGGAATCGTCATATAGAGAAGCCCATGCACCCCACCCAGGATGTGTGTACCAATATCTCCCTGCCACTCAGTGAGCCACCCAAGATGCTCCTCGAACCCAGATTGCTTGGGCTGTAGTCTGGGCTTCATCCCTCTACGTCACCAGTGTAACTTATATTGGCACATGTGTAATGTAACATGAGTGCATTACACTTACATTATTCGAGTCACATGTTAGTTGTGCTACTTTCTTTTATTCATTGTAAAGAGTGCTGGTATCACACTAATTCCTCAACAATTCTTTTGGTGTCTTTTGTTGTACAAGGATGGTGGAAGTTTAAGGAAGAACGCTAGTCTCCTTACAAAGAATAAGAAATAATAGTTACTATATGCAAACACATTGTTATGATTTACTCAGAATTAAGTAATAGCCACACTAATGGGCTAAAAGATCACACAAACAAACCACTCAGTAAAAACTACAAGAAAGATACAGCAAATGTAAAGTCTTCACAGTGTAGTACCTTAAAACTCCTGCAGTGTGGCCCATGGATATAAGCATATAACCCCTTAAGGACATATTGGTATTTCACCTACATGATTTCTGAATCCTGATACATTTTACTTTCATTGTTTAAATCTTTACTGGTGTATTCAGATCAATAAAGCCAAATGCTACTATCATTCGGCATTCCACGTTTCATGCTTTTTCTGAGTTTCTCAGTGCAGAATAACTGGATTGTTTGATCACATTTCAAACACAGAGTTTAAAAATAAACCTAGTGTCTATAACATTAGAGTGACTGCAAAATATCACTCATAACATCCAAACCAAAGGGTAAAAAGGGCAAAAAGACAAAACCATTTAGTAGAAACTGCAAGAAAGCCACAGCAAAGGTAAAGCCTTCACTGAGTAATGCCTTAAAACTTCTATAGTGAAGGCCAGTGGGATACATGCAAATTAACCCTTCAGGATATAAAAAATGGTTTATATCCAGAGGTGTTATAGCTAAATTCTTGTAGTTTATAATCTGTTAAGATAGTTAACCTGTGACCATAGATGTATAAGGAATGCATTCACAAATGCAGTGTATTCATATGTTTCCTTTTCTGGTAATGAATAATGTTTACTATCTCTGTGATTATATTGCTGGCCTATTCAAGAGGCTTACAATGGCCTTTACATTTTAAGTCAGAGGTTCCAATCCAAATGGACAGGCATAAACCACATGATAGGCCACAACTTAACATGACTTGTTCAGATTCTAAACAGTCTTTTTGTTTCTGTAATGACATCACTTTTACATACTGCTTTACTTTATTTTTATGTATCCTCATATTTTACTTAGTGTTTTCGGTTTCTGTCTGTGATTCAGAATATACTGTATTTGACAGCCACTGACCAAGTGGAATGTAAGTTACAGATTGCTATATTACATGTATATCACAGTGTAAGGAATGTAAGTTACAGATTGCTATATTACCTGTATATTGCAGTGTAAGGAATGTAAGTTACAGATTGCTATATTACATGTATATTGCAGTGTAAGGAATGTAAGTTACAGATTGCTATATTACATGTATATTGCAGTGTAAGGAATGTAAGTTACAGATTGCTATATTACATGTATATTGCAGTGTATGGAATGTAAGTTACAGATTGTTATATTACGTGTATATTGCAGTGTATGGAATGTAAGTTACAGATTGTTATATTACGTGTATATTGCAGTGTATGGAATGTAAGTTACAGATTGTTATATTACGTGTATATTGCAGTGTATGGAATGTAAGTTACAGATTGTTATATTACGTGTATATTGCAGTGTATGGAATGTAAGTTACAGATTGTTATATTACATGTGTATTACAGTGTAAGGAATGTAAGTTACAGATTGCTATATTACATGTATATTACAGTGTAAGGAATATAAGTTACAGATTGCTGTATTTCATGTATATTGCAGTGTAAGGAATGTAAGTTACAGATTGCTATATTACCTGTATATTGCAGTGTATGTAATGTAAGTTGCAGATTGTTATATTACATGTATATCGCAGTGTATGGAATGAAAGTTACAGATTGCTATAGTACCTGTATATTGCAGTGTATGGAGTGTAAGTTACAAATTGTTATATTACCTTTATATTGCAGTGTATGGAATGTAAGTTACAGATTGTTATATTACATGCCATACCCAATAGAACCAAGATGCGCTCCTCCAAAAAAAGGAAGCCAATCTGGTGGTCCCCTGCCATAAACAAACTCTACAACAAAAGGAGGAAACTGATGTGGAATAAAGTGAAGTCCCAAGACTGAAAAAACTTTCTTATCAGCCTCAACAAAAAGTTGAGATCCCTCATCAAATCCTCTAAAGCTAGCTAAGAAAACGGAATTGTAGCAGATAGTAAAGACAACCACAAGGCCTTCTATAGTTATGTAAAGAACCTCCATGGCAATACCCAGATTTACTCTGAGCTACTGCACAATGGTACCTCTTATACCGCGTCAACAAATATTGCCAATATACTGGCCGACGGATACAGTGCCAACTTTACCCCTCCCCACCAAACGACCAATCACAATACCAGTAGATTGTCAGGCACCCAGTATTACTGCTGCACACGTTAAAACAGCACTGTCCAAGGCCAAGAATACAGCTTCTATGGGACCTGACAATATCCCTGGCTGTGTTCTACATGAACTACAGAGTGAACTGGCACCTCACCTGTGTGCTCTGTTCAATCACAGCCTCACCTCAGGCTTTGTCCCTACCGAATGGCGCACTGCTATAGTCATCCCTCTCCACAAAGGAAAAGCGACTACAGAACCTGGGAACTATCACCCCATTAGCCTGACAAGTCTGATATGCAAAGCTATGGAATGCATCATCATGGACCTAATAAACACGGATATAGGGAATTTCCAAACTCTGGATCCCACACAGTTTGGTTTTGTGAAGGTTAGATCATGCCTGCTCAACTTGGTCGACTTCTTTGAGTCAGTCACCAGAGCTGTGGATGAAGGCATGGTGGTTCATACAGTATACCTTGATCTGGCCAAGGCCTTTGATTCCATTCCCCACTCAGCAATCATAGAAAAACTCACTAAGCTAGGCATCAACCCCTATATCACTAGGTGGGTTGCAAACTGGCTCACAGATAGAACCCACAGTGTGAAAGCAGCTGACTCCAAGTCAGACTGCCAACCAGTCACAAGTGGAGTCCCACAGGGATCGGTCCTGGGTCCTCTTCTGTTTGGTATCTACTTCTCAGAAGTCCAGTCCAACACAAAGGACTCTGGCTGACAAAGTTTGCAGATGATTGCAAGTTGGGAGCCATTATTACCTCCTCAAGTGATGTTGACATCCTACCAAAAGGCCTCACAGAGACCCAACAACTGGTGTCAGAACCATGGCCTTAAGCTCAATGCCAATAAATGTGTTGTCATCCCCTTTGGGAAAAAACAATTTCCCATGAACTACCACATCAATGGTAGTCCACTGAACACAGAAGGCGCTACAAGAGATCTGGGAACACAGGTTGACAGCAACCTATCTTTTGACCACCACACTGCCACTGTGGTCAGAAAGTCCTGTGTGACACATCTCATTAGTAAGGGTTTTGCATCCTGGAAGAAAGAGGTCACTGTCTCCCTCTAATCTTCCCTCATTAGGCCAATCATAGAGTACAATGCCCCATTTGGCATGTACCTCACTAGACACCTGCAACAACTGGAGAGGCTGCAAAATTACCTCACAAAGAGGATCCTAAGCCTTAAACACTTGTCCTATATGGACAGACTCAAAAAACTCCAACTATTCTTTGTCTCATATCACCTAATTAGAGGCAATCTCTGCTTGACTTACAAAGCCATGTCTGATCCAGCTCTGTTAGAAATGCTACATCTAAAGAAATCCCAATCCCTCCACACCACACGCTCCAGAGACTTCAAACTCATTACCACAATCAACAGAACATGCTGGAGGTACAGGTTCATAACCCAGAGACTGCCCGTGCTATGGAACAGACTTCCCATACATGTCAAACAGAGCACCTCACTGGCCCTCTTCAAGAGAAATCTTGATTAGTGGATGGGAAATACAAAATTCACCCCGAGGATCACTACAGTGGCTCTACTCGACAGAGGCACTGGAAACTAAGGCCAGGTGGCATGATGCCAGGGTAATCCTATGGGCTAGGCTTGTAAAAGCTCCAGGGCCATTAGCCAAGTACACACCTATAAACCTATGTATATCGCAGTGTAGGGAATGTAAGTTACAGATTGTTATATTACCTATATATTGCAGTGTATGGAATGTAAGTTACAGACTGCTATATTATCTGTATATTGCAGTGTAGGGAATGTAAGTTACAGATTGTTATATTATATGTATATTGCAGTGTATGGAATGTAAGTTACAGATTGTTATATTACCTGTATAATGCAGTGTATGGAGTGTAAGTTGCAGACTGCTATATTGTCTGTATATTGCAGTGTAAGGAATATAAGTTACAGATTGTTATATTGCATGTATATTGCAGTGTATTGAATGTAAGTTATAGATTGTTATATTACCTGTATATTGCAGTGTAAGGAATGTAAGTTACAGATTGCTATATTACATGTATATTGTACTGTAAGGAATGTAAGTTACAGATTGCTATATTACATGTATATCGCAGTGTAAGGAATGTAAGTTACAGATTGCTATATTACATGTATATTGCAGTGTATGGAATGTAAGTTACAGATTGCTATATTACATGTATATTGCAGTGTAAGGAATGTAAGTTACAGATTGCTATAATACATGTATATCACAGTGTATAGAATGTAAGTTACAGATTGTCATATTACATGTGTATTGCAGTGTATGGAGTGTAAGTTACAGACTGCTATATTGTCTGTATATTGCAGTGTAAGGAATGTAAGTTACAGATTGCTATATTACATGTCTATTGCAGTGTAAGGAATGTAAGTTACAGATTGCTATATTACATGTATATCGCAGTGTATAGAATGTAAGTTACAGATTGTCATATTACATGTATATTGCAGTGTAAGGAATGTAAGTTACAGATTGTCATATTACATGTATATTGCAGTGTATGGAGTGTAAGTTACAGACTGCTATATTGTCTGTTTATTGCAGTGTAAGGAATGTAAGTTACAGATTGTTATATTACATGTATATTGCAGTGTAAGGAATGTAAGTTACAGATTGCTATAGTACATGTATATTGCAGTGTAAGGAATTTAAGTTACAGATTGCTATATTACATGTATATTGCAGTGTAAGGAATGTAAGTTACAGATTGCTATATTACATGTATATCGCAGTGTATAGAATGTAAGTTACAAATTGTCATATTACATGTATATTGCAGTGTAAGGAATGTAAGTTACAGATTGCTATAGTACATGTATATTGCAGTGTAAGGAATGTAAGTTACAGATTGCTATATTACATGTATATTGCAGTGTATAGAATGTAAATTACTGATTGTCATATTACATGTATATTGCAGTGTAAGGAATGTAAGTTACAGATTGCTATAGTACATGTATATTGCAGTGTAAGGAATGTAAGTTACAGATTGCTATATTACATGTATATTGCAGTGTAAGGAATGTAAGTTACAGATTGCTATGTTACATGTATATTGCAGTGTTTTGGTCTAATTACTGGAATATGATGTGTACCTGCAAACCAGCTTTAATATCAGTACGGATCAGCTGTGTTATGCCATTTTGCATTTTTTAAAGGATGCTCCATATTTATAAGATTGAATGATTGTATCCTTTCTGGAGAGTTTGGAATCTGTTTTTAAGCCTTTTGTGCTTATTATTTAGTAATTTGATTGAGCTGGAGTTTGTAGGCAGATTTTTTTCTTTTAGTAATTCTTAATTTACAATAGGCATGTTGATTGGTATAATGTACAGCATCATTATGATAAAACAGATTAAAGAAAGAAACACTCTGCAACTGCTGTATAAAATAAATAGGACCTAGCTACAAGATCCCTTATTTTTCTGCTGTTAGCACAATCACTTTCAAATTACTGTCTGGAAGTAATTCCAGCTAGTGAAAACTTACATGCAAGACTATGCCAGGGAATGTTATTAAGACATGAATATCACCTGCTGTGGGTGTTAACCTTCCTCATGTCATCGATATTCTTACTTGGTCAGAGTTTTTTGGTCTGATTGGCATAACAACTCCAGTTGTAACATGGAGAGTTATGACTGAGGCTCTGATCATATCCATGCTATTATGTGTTTGAGACATGGATACCCAGAAATTCACCTCGAGAGTGACGCAAAGTATTTCTATACTTTTACCTAGCAGAATTTCAAGAGTACTTGTGAAATAATTTCACTCGATGCTGTACATTATTGCCTGTCTTAAGAAATATTCACTGAGAGCATGTTTTTTTCTGCACATTTATTCATATGGAATTACTGTTAGAATTATCCTCTCTTGTGCTTCCTTGCCTTGTGTAAGGTCAGTAGGTTAACAGTTAAAGAAAGAGGTTTTGAAATAGAACTTTGCAGTTACCTAAAACAGTCTCAGATACAACTTAGAATGTGAGCCAAAAGTTACTGTCTTATTCAAATGGTCAGCTGTCAAATCTAAGCATGATTTTAGCCAGGTTTCAGTTTACTTAAGTACGTTTTACTTAATTTCAAAGCACTATGCAATAAAACATTAGGGAGGCAACAACAGGTACCACAGTTAAAAGAACAAATAAAACCATGAACACAGTCATTCTTCTCCAGCTGTCTGTCACTGAAGTATAGCTGTTCCAACATTTTTCAGCAATGTTCATGTCCGGAAATTTCACAAACATTTCAAAACCTCTGGTAATTAATAGCAGATAAACAAATGGTAATCATGTTTCAGGAAATGCTGTGCTACATATAAACACACATGGGAATCAAGTTCATATTATTTATTATAGTTTCATTTTAACATTGGCCAGGATTTAGAAACAGGCCCAGCCACAAGCTAAAAGCCTGCTGCAAAAAGTCCTTTTAATGTGATCACAGAAACCAGATATTCCGAGACTCATTATCTGCAGTGTGGAGCAACCTCATTATCAGCTAATTTTTATATCACTGAATCGTTCATTGATTATTGCAAACACTAACAAGTTTTTTTTTCTGCTGCCCTTATGCAAGAGTATAAGTCATTATGATGCATCTCATTAGCACAGGCACCCTCCTCATTAACTCTACACACACACACACACACACACAAACACACACACACACACAAACACACAAACATACGCATGTATTCAACACACATATGCGTGCACACACACACACACACACACACACACACACACACACACACACACACACACACCATCATACCTTTTACCTGCCCCTGAGGTAATAGAACTTCCCTGATGTTGCTTCTTAATTTTCCCATCCCTTGTAAATCACAAATGATTAGAGTCCGATAATAATGCTAGTCATTATAGAGTTTCATCTTTTATTGTTCAGAAAATACATCATAATACAAAATCTGATTCCGTAAGTTGATAACTGTAATATTTAGAAAGATTGACTAGTGTTGTCTGCTGTTTTCCCTCCATCACCTTTGGCCAGAAGTCTTGAACTTGGTCCCCCAGAACAACATAACATTACAGACATTAGAGTTTCAAACTTTTTAATATTCCATGCTTCTTGCTCCAAACTTGTGTTCTGTCAACTTTCTAAGTGAATTAGGATATTATTCAAGATTGTCCCCAGTATCTAGTGATCCCCCCATATGTGTTTCCTGTTACATGCAGGCACACACACACACACACACACACACACACACACACACACTTGCATTTGCCCATGCATGAACACCTACCTATACCCTAACTAACCCCCCTACTGTGACCACCCAGGTACACATAAACATCCACACACACACACACACACACACACACACACACACACACACACACACACACACACACACACACACACACTAACTATCTGCTAATCTCCTGTACCTCTAATGCAATCTCTCCCACTGAGTGTAATGTGTGACAGCAAACTTTTGGCTGAGTTTACTCTAATGTGAGTGTGGTAAGGATGTACACATCCAGGCTGTTCTATGAATCACTTGGCTGTGCAATCACTTACCATAGAGATTTCTGAGGGAGAGCACATGGCTAATTATTATACGCCGCTCCCCTGGAATGCCTCATTAGCATTTGTAGTAGGACAGAGAGACAGCCAACTATGGTACTACACCTCTTCAAGAGTAAGCACAATGGTAGGGCTAAGTACTGAAAAGTGTCCTGAATCCTGGCCGTAATTTTCACTGAGTGTTTTAGCAGAACTATGAAATAACGTTGGGTAAGGGACATGTACAGAGGAGGAGTTTGAAGAAAAGATAAAGAAAATAATTGCTGGTTCTATCATGGAAAGCAAGGCATCGTGCAGTGAAGTACCAAGCACATTATAGAGAGAAGACCTGTATATTTTCACTTTTTAATACTGTTCATACCAGCTACTTAATAATGAAATATGGATTAGTATTGATATGCAATAGAGACTACCTTCTTTCCTAACACATTTGCTGTTATTCCTTCCATCTCTGATACTCCTAGAGAGTCAAACTTATCCTAACTGCAGAAATAGATGCACATTTGCAGTTGGTGATGGGCGCTTTATACATCATCACTAAAACATTAAGAAAATATGTCAGAAAAAAATGTCTCTTTGCTGAGACTTAGGATCTGTAACAATAGTTTGGATATATTGTTTATCAACACCTGCAAAACTAAAAAATGGGTCACTTTTAAGGCTGCAAAGTACTGTAAATATGTATAAACCTTTTTGAATATGCTAGTTCAGTATTGACAAGGAACTGACAAAGTTTATACAAAGGTTCTAAAAGGCTTTATTTTAAATCAGCACTTCAAAGTTGACACTCATTTTATATTGCTTTGTAAGGAGAATGTTGGATCCTTTTAATCCCCTTAGCTTTGATAACAGTAAATAAATCTGCTTTACTTGTTGTTTTAAGCTGGAGGGATTAATAGAGGCAGTAGCTCCCTTACAAAGCAAACGTATGCACTATAGTTTTTATTTTTTGCAGTAATTCTATTTGTAGTAGCTGACTACATACCAGAATGTATTTTTTATACAAGAACAATTGGTTCACTGTCACAGCAGCTAAACCTGGAAGCTTGCTATCAGCGGAGCGTGTTCACTGACCTGAATTGGATAGCTGCACTATGCATCATTAATGAATTGTTATGGTATGCCTCATACCTTTCACAGTCAGCAGATTATGGTGATCATGTGGAACTCATACATACTGACAGCTGTCACACATATCCAACAGCCTAGATAAGATGTTGAACATTTTGGGGCAATTATAACAGTTTCCTATGAATATGTTTAAAAACTATTGATACCTGGGTACTGGTGTTCATAAGGGGGCACTAGTCCTCCCCTAGAAAAATCAAAAAGTAATTTTTTTTTTATTGCTGCTGCTTGTACAGTTGTGAGGTTATTAGTTTATATTCAAGTCTTCCACATTTTGTGAGTTTATTGCTTAACAGTTCAATTCTCACCCACCTGCTAGCTTGAACAGACCTCCCACAAACTGTGTTCTTGTTATCCAAAAAACAATTATTTCCTGGACAAGAACAGTGCTCTAAACATGAAAAAAATGCATGGATGTCTTGACTCAGGATGTCTGGCACCAGAGTAAGTTGGCCTCCACAGCCCAAAACTGACACAGTGCTTTTGTGTCAGTCATAGTCCATTGTCAGTATTAAAGACAGCTATCTCGCACAATCAACACTTTATCCCCAGCATACTTTGTTTGTGAGTTGGCAAACTGGAACACTGAAGAAATTATGGAGGATAGAAGTGGGTCACCCATAAAATATACAGTTTTTGAATGAGGTAAACAACACGCTTAGCTCAGCAGCACATTTTGGACCAAATAATTTCAAGGTACTGGAAAAATGTTCGCATATTTTACATAGCCTGGTATTAGAATTGGCCAATTTGCTTACTTGCTGTCTTCATTTAAAGCTGTGACTAGGATAATCATTTGTGATCAACTCTAGTAGTTCAGTTTTATCTGCATGGATTATGTGTTGGTACAAGTACATGTTAAGATATTCCGTTACATAAGAACTAGTTTATTTTGTTAATATAGCTTTGTGCTCTGAATAACATTGCTGAAATAATGTTTGTTTGTTTTTGTCTTTCGGCTTTTCCCGGTTAGGGGTCGCCACAGCGGAACTCCAGTCCGCTAATGATTGGCAGTAGATTTTTACGTACTGGCTTGCCGGGCCTAACGCACAAACTTCAGCGAAGGAACACCCATTCATGCATGTCGCCACACAGAAGACACTCTAACTGAGAATCGAATGGGCAACGTCTAACAGTGAAGCGACAACGCTACCGCAGCACCACCACCGTTCAGGACGTGTTGTGATTTCCTTTTTCAATTGCTTCTCCCTCTTAGTGAGTGTCATATACAAATCCCCCGATTTCATGTTCATTCAGGCAGCTATTAATACCCCTTCCTCTCCCTTATAGAGCATATCTACCCAGCCTTAATATGCTGTCTGCCAGAAGGATGGAGATAATTCCAGCTACTTAATAGCTGCCTGAATGAACATGAAATCGGGGGATCTGTATATGACACTCACTAAGAGGGAGAAGCAATTGAAAAAGGAAATCACAACACGTCCTGAAGTCAGTTTAGTCCTTACAATTAGCAAGAACAAAGAGTTTTATTATGATTCACATTAGTGTAGCTTTTTACAGATAGTAACAGAGAACAATAAACCATGAGGTGTGTTTCAGTTACTTACCAGTGCATTGCAAAGGTGCTTATGGTATGTAGTTTTGCCAAGCTTTATCCTAAGGGGTATAGTGGTATCTCAGAATTGTTATTAGCTCAATTCCAGTGGAAACTTTGGGTTTTGTTTTATATCCAGGAAAGTGATCACCCTTAAAACAGTTTTATGATTTATGTTTATTCTTGGCATGACAGGTAGAGGAGATACAGAAGAAGCTTCATCAGTTAAAGGCAAAGTCCTGCATTATATTGCATTTTTGGAATTTTGTTTTCTGTTATAGTTGTGATTTTATTATCATTTTTTTCAGTTGCTAATTTCTCTTGACAGTCAGGGGGTACATAAAATACATGAACCAAAAGGCTGAAATGATACTCTTAAATGTACCACAAAGCAGCTAAAACCCCATGGCTCCCTTTAGACCCCTGGAAGAATTTAATTATTTCTTACAGATCACTTCAAACAACAGCAATTTATCTCTCATATTGCAGTCTTCTTTTGTAGTCTTGAGCTTTACAAGTTATTCAGGTTTTAATGTCTGTTATTGCTGTTTTATGTCAGGTTAAAGTTAGCCACTGTTTTCTGTAAGTAACATTGGCTTCTATCAGTGCCTCTTAATTTTGTGGTTCACATAAAATGTATCCCTCTAGGAAATTTCCTAAGGATATCCATGACCTGAGGTACTGTAATGATGATGTCATGTCTGCATTGTTGAGACGAGGATTGGTATAGGCAGTCTTCTATCTTTTAATAGTTCAGTGTACAAAATAATACTGTGACATCTCATGTGGTGGGTTCCCCTTTATGCAAAAACTGAAGCAGCTGTGGCAGTTGTGTAGTGGAAAGCTATTTGATGATATATTTCTGCTGGTAGTGGGCATTTGGTCAAAACAAGTTTTATCAGCTTTTATAAAAGAATATTGTCTAACAGCAGTGCTGTAGAACATTATTTCACCTTATGTGATCGCCTACCTAAGTTTTTACCCCTAATGTTGCCATTTGTGCAAAGAAAGGATGTGCAGAGGCTGATTGGAAATCATGGAGGCTGCCAGAGGGGAACCAGTTCAATTTCTAAGAGGAATAATTGTGGTCTTAGGAAGAGCAAAACTGTTAGTATAAATGTAAGAAATATATGCTAAGACTGAAACTGCGGTGCCAGTTGTGGTGTCTTGAGGTATTCCCCTACTTTGAGGTACAGTGACCTCATCATTAGTATATGTAAATACCAGTAGTATATTATTACATCAGACAACTCCAGATATAGTTGATGTGTAAGTATGTGACATACAACTTGATTTTTGAGAGAACCCTCTGCATTTGGAGACACAGGCATTCATTTTGTGTCAACTTGTGTGGCTATTTTAGAAATCACTCAGCCATTTGCTTTAAGCGGCATGCCCATTTTGTCTATGCATGACATTCCAGCATCATAAGTGGTGTGTGCTATGCCTGATACACTAGTTATTGATGCTGGGTTGTACCAGGTTTGACTTGCAATAAAAATGCACGCGATGATATACAATTATAGACTTGTACGTTTCTTCCATGATGCTGCCTTTCCAAAGGATTCTCTGCTTAAAGAGTGGATATTCAAGCAATAAGACTTGACGACAATGTAAGACACCAAAACACAAAGTAAACTGAAGCCACGTGGAAAGAAGCACACCCAAAATAAGATGATAATCCTTTTAATATCAATTTTAGTTAAGCACTTTTGTTTAGAAACTGTGGACTTCATCAGAACCCCAAACCATGCCTGTTTGGAAGATGAAAACCACTCCGGAGATTCCACAGTAAAGACATGTGGTGATATTCCACTTTATTAGCTCCAGTCTTCCAAACTGACATGGTTTCTTTCCATGCAACTGCCATTTTACACTGTGTTCTGATGTCATTTGTTAACTGTTTACAGCATACACTATCTTTGTGGATTTATTGGTAACACTGCACTTTGCTAAACATTTGGCTGTGACAACAATGTCTTCAATAAACAAATTCCTGAAACAAATGCCAGCAATACCCAGTGTCCATTATAATGATTCTTCACATCATTACTCAAAAGTCTGTTCATTTCTTTGTGATAAAAAAGGCAATCAGTTGAGCAAGCCACTTGGGGAGTGTTTGTCTGGTAATAGCAAAGTCATTTTTTGAACAAACGTCAGTCCATTTTCCTGTGCTCTTGGACCAAACAAAAGCACTACAATGACTATTGGTACATGTCCAAAGTGTGAAGAGAGTGTTGCTTTCCATGCAATATTCCTGAAAAAAAAGAATGCAAATAAAGTTGTATAATGAAGGCTGCCTTGGAAAGAAAATAAAAAAAAAAACATCCTAA
The DNA here is from genome assembly GCF_019279795.1 of Protopterus annectens. Taxonomy (NCBI): domain Eukaryota; kingdom Metazoa; phylum Chordata; order Ceratodontiformes; family Protopteridae; genus Protopterus; species Protopterus annectens. The sequence goes on from NC_056743.1 coordinate 179,108,178, forward strand.
GGGTTATCTGGTTCTTCGGAGTCTTCCAAGTTGAAAATAGACTGCACATTTTAATTTCCTAAGCCCTCCTGTCTCATTTGATAGTTCTCCAGCTTTGGTCAGAAAATAAGAACTAACTCTGTACTAATGCAGCCTGCATGAAATCATATGATTGATCAATTGGGAAGAGATGCTCTTTATGGGCTTTTGCAAGAGGGCCAGATGCCAGGTTGGACTGTTTCTTCTAAGGCTGCCCACAGTGTGTGTCTGCCTGCTCCTTTATAATAAATATGTCAGCTTAAAAAAGGATGGAGGAGGTCTGCACATTCATCTACTTTTGACAGTACTTTACATCTGTTCTGGAGGTCTTCACTAATTTTCTGAAAGTGCTGAATAAATAAAACTTCATCCCTAATGGGGGCATCTAGGACTATGCGATGCAGATGCTCATGGAAGGAAAACAGCCTGAACCATATGATCTCCTGAAGGCAGATGCCCATGGCTATAGTCCTAGGAACTGTCTCTTCAGCTTCAAAAGTACACTAGGCTACACACAGCTTGGATGTTATACTGAGGAAGCTCTCAAATGCTTCTTGTTTGTCTGAGTCAGGAAGAGAGAAAACCTTTCTCAAGGCTAGCTAAATCCCCAAAGTTTTAAAATGAGATATATAGGACCAATAGTTCAGATGAAGCTGACCTTATTTTTTATGTTCCTAGGGTTGTAGTATTCTGTATGCTGAAACTCACTACTTCTACCTCTTATCTGCTTCATAACCAGTGGAGCAGTCCAGCTTTAAAGCATTAAAATGCATCTAGCCTCTCCTTCACTTTGCACACTAGCTGCTCTTCTTTATAATTTCTTACAGGTCCAGCCACGCATCCACTGAAAGAGAATAATAGTATGACAACCTTCAAGAAGAAGGCATATCAGCTTATCATGACAGTATCAATGCTAACTCTGATCTTATAAGAAGTGCAGGAAAAATTGAGTTTAGAGACTAAAGTTCATAGTTAGAACCTAAGATTTTGGGTGTTCCTGCATTCCTGAGCACTTGGATAGTACTCATTCTGTAGCTAAGTTTTGGATGCACCCAGGAAACAGAAAAATATAAATCTGGTGACTATTGAAGTAGACACTGTACGCATTGTGCATTAGTCCTTCTAAACCTGGTGCAAGATCAGTCATTGTAAGATTTTCTTCAGTAACAGCAAGGAGTAAGTTTATGACATCATGTAGAGGAAAAATAACTTTTTATATAACCAATTTCCCATAAGTATACCTCAATACTTTCTACCAAAATGAGTTCAATACAGGAAATATTTTAATATTATACGTAGCTCACTGTGAACAAAAAGGGATTACATCCAAATATATTTTCCCTGCAATTCTTCAAGTAACATATAAAGACATCCAACTGAACATTTATCAATCCATGCAACTTACAGCAGTTAAAATCTTTCACTAAATCCAGCAGTAGTGGGGAACTTCATGAATATCATCAAACCAATGACGTTTCATATTTTTAGGGGAAGGGGTATCTCCATGCAGGGTATAATGATGAGGACGATTTTAACAGTTATTAAAATGGAGATATTATCAATAAATATTAATGGATTAAACAACCATATTAAAAATAATGTATTTACATTTCTGAAATATAAGAAGAATTATATTACATGTTTAGAAGAAATGCGCTATACTCAGTCAAAACATCACACCATAATTTAAGGAGAAAGCTTAAACACATAATTAACTCTACCAGTAATAAAGCCAAAGAAGGTTCTTTAATTATTCATTTTCCTGTAATTAGAACAGTGCATTTTTTATAAAAAAAACATACATTTAAGAATCCTGTTGGCAAATTCCCAGTAGAAGAATATTATAACCACATTGGGTATGGTTTATGCTGCCTTTTCAAACAATAATAGGTATATTTAAGGCACAGTCTGAAATATTGCAGGAAATTGGAATGTTGAGTTAGGTTCAGGCCATAAATCAGAAAAAAAAATAAGTTATTCGAATGCATGCACTGATTTGTTGGAAATGATACATTCGTTTGGATTGTAAATAGAAAAAAATATGCCAGACTTGATTTTTTTTAATCCAGTAATTTGTTATATATTTTTCATAGAATGGAATCATGTCTTTCAGACAATGCATCAATATTTTATAAAGGTTTATTAAACCAACACACAGAAGGAGGACTTTTGATTTAGACAAATACATTTTTCATAAATGTAAAACAAATATTATAGTTGCAATAAAAGATATCTGATTAAACAATATGAATAAAATATTTCCTTTCCTATAAAATTTACATCGCAGGCATTTTGTTTCAACTAAGTATGTGTACTCTTCCAATAATGGAAACCTATATCTTCTGGAAAAGAAAAATAAAAGTCAGATGTTAGATAAACTATTTAGATCAATTAGCTATATTAGAGCAACTTCTACAAGTTAATTGTTAAAAAAATATAAATCTTTATTCTCAACTCATATTAAAATGGAAAACAATTATGAAATAAAAGGGCTTGACAAATTTCACCTCTGAAATTAAAGAAAACTATTTAAAAGACAAAATACATAGTTCCTATTTTAAGGATAATTTTAGTACCAACAATTCCAATTAAATACATAAAATTAGAGCTTAGTTTTTATAACTGTCTCATAGGAAGTTTTTCATTCATTTGGAGAATATGGTATGAAAATTAATGACAGAGAAGAACTAAGTTTGTTGATAACAATGGCTTTAAAATTTTCTTTTCATAAGTTCCTATTATAAATCCTGAAGCAATGGGGAAATTAATAGGTACTTTCCCCAATTAAAAAAAGTCTTCTAACCCAAATCTTCTTCCCACTGGAATTTTATAAGCAGGTTTTATCAGCTCTGTTACCGTATATTATCTAAACATGTGGAAAGTCTTAGGAATACACCTAATATAGTATATCCAGGTTCCTATTAGAAGAACGAAGACGCATTCTTTCGAATGCTTCTTCACTGAACTTAAGACTGAAATGGCAAAATATCGAAGCGGCTTTTAAGTGAATTCTTTCCCTGGGAAAGAATTCGCTTGGCCGCTTCGTTACTTTATCATTTTTTAGCACTGTAGTACGGTCTCGGAGTTGGTATATTTAAGTAGGGGGTGTGGGGGTACAGCCCCTCACATCAGGGGTGGGGGGCAAAGCCCCCCACTTAATGTAATGTTTAAAGTGTTTTTGGTTTTTATTTTTTTTTTTTGTTGGAACAGTGATTTTTTTCCCTTGAAAAAAATTGCTGTTCTGACAGTTCAACATTGTAAGCTGTTGCTTACATAGGGTTGATTAATCACTGTTCACTTTTTTAAGCATTCGGTGATCTAATATAGACCCATATATCCTTATTTTGTTTATATAAAATAATAATGATAAAAATCCTGATAGGATGGGTTAGGCCCTGTGAACTAAAGGCCCATTGTTTTACTTTTTTTCTGACTAGAAAATTCTTAAAAAATATGTTAGCCAATTTTTCTTGGGCAATGTTATTAATTTGTTCCATTTAAATCAATACTGTTTCATTCTAGACCAACATATATCCTTCTGTTTTTCAAGAATAATAAGAATAATACTTTAGAAGCTGTCACCACATTTTGTTTGTTAGATGTATAAAATGTCTTTGCACACTTGTCAGTGACTCTCCCTGAGAGGAGGCATGGTCCATAGAGTGTAGTTGCCTTCACTAATACTTGACAAGTATGGGGGGGGGGAGTGGGTAGGGTATATAATAAAAAGCATCCAGATGGAAGCACAGATTATCAAGCTCCCAAGATGCCCTTAGTATTCATGTCCATGCCTAGAAAAAAGCATAGCAGTATGGTTGGATAGGATGATGGCTGGTAGACCCAGTAGATATGGGGCACAGTGGCGGGACTAGGCTGGTACTATGAAGTCTGATGGTACCAAATAAATAAGTAAATGATCATGAACTATCAGTAGTTGTTCAACTTTAGTTAAATTATTACACATGGAACTCACAACTGGATTTATTAAGCTATCAAATAATTATATTTGATAGCTGGACTATCTACTTGGATAAAAACTTTATCTGTTGAAATATGCCTACAGTTTATGCAAATATTAAACTGTAGATATAGTCACTATTACAGGAATTTTTAACTTTCCTGCTATCAGCTTCCAGTGGCATTATATCTATCCCCAGTAATAAAATGAGAGCATCTTCACAAAAATTGAACTTAGTGCATGTTTTTCTCTAGACCTTAAATTTCTGTATATAAAATTTTAGATGATATTCTAGCCTGCAGAGATAAATTAGCTAATACAGTAAGAACGAGAGTTAATATTTTAATATTCTGTTTTAATATGCAACTGTCCTTTAGAAAAAGTACGACTAGCATATTACATTTCTGTCATCCTCAAAATCAATAGCAGTTTTAAAAATTATAAAGAAATGAAATTCAGAACTCACAAGAGAACTTAACTGGGATGATTATTTGGCAATTTACAATAACTATTTTATTCATTTAAGAAAAATAATACATCAAACCATTTTTAAGAGCTTACCTAACACCCCAAACCATGAGCTGGTCAATGAGACACAAGCAATGTTGCTATGATTGGAGATCAGTAGGTTCTTGGAAACATATACGGTGGTCTTGTCCAAATGCTCACCCTTTGTGAAAGAAGTCATTCTCAATACTTGTGTAAATGTCTAATTGTAAGCACATCTTATTTTATTTTACATTTGTTTACTGAGGTTGTGCACTGATCAGAGCTAACCATTTGCAGGTACCGGTGGGTGAGATATCTTTTACATATGACATCTGGGGAGTCAGCAGATTGTAGAATGTCCCAAACAAGATTGTTAAGCTGGCAGCTATCCTGAACCTGTAACCAAAAGAATAATATATTTAGCTTGGAACCAAGTATTAACATCAGAAACACAATGTTACCTTTCTCAGTGTTGGTATGTCTTCAATCAATATTATAATGCTGAAAAAGAGTCAAACTATAGCTAAAGTGTTCAGTAATTTTTCTCAGCATGTCGAGAGGTACAGAATGGGATGGGTCAGGCTGAGTTCAGGATATCACTTTTTTATTTTTACTGTTTTACTAATATTTGTATTTTTGGCCAAGAATTGAAAATAAATAAATTCTTATATATTCAGAAAACATTTTATAAGGCACTTCTAAGACTGAAGTAGATGTTACTTAACCTACAAAGGTGGGATCTGAAAATAAAATAGAGACAAAACAATAAACAACACATGGCAGTTATGTTGTAAAGAACAAATTTACCAGAAGAGCATAAAAGTTGTTAAAGGGAGAACTAGATGTTTGTTAGGTAATTTTACAATTACCAATGACGGAAAGAGAAGCAAAAGAATTTTATAGTGCACAGACATTTAGAAATGCAGTTAATGAGATATTACTATAAAAGGATCACCTAAGCAAATAAATTTCAGTAGGGAAATACATTTATTTTATTTTCATTCAAGAAATACGTTTTGCCAGTAGCTTAATGTTCAAAACTGACAGATAATAGGTCCTAAACAAATGAAAATAACTAGAGTAACTATTTATTTATTTGTTTCTTTGTTTGCTTGTTTCTTTCTATTGACCAGTGTAGTGGGCTGATCAACAAAACATCCATTTCAACCATAATCTGAGCATAAATGCCCACAATATAGTAAAAGATAACAATTAAGTATAATAACATCATACATTGAGAACATACCTCTCCCCCTCCTAGTGCAAGAAAACTGATCAAAGCCTGCAATAATGGGGGGACAAAGGCCCAAAACTAGGGACAGATTTTAAATATTGCTCTTATAAATTTAGAAAGTTGTTGGAATACCAACATTTGCCTTAGCATGCAATTTCTGAAGGATATGAAGTATGAAACTCAAATAAATGTCATTATTTAGTGACTTCACTGATTTGCCAGAAAATTGCAATTTTTATGAGGAACAGACCAAAAATAGGAGGCAGAAATCTCAACATTCTGGGAACTGGGACGGCCTTTGGTCAACTGGTGCCCTAGGCAAAAGGGATCAGCAGTACCCCTCCCCCAACACTACCTTGTGCCCCCATCCTGGTCTACCTACACCCTCCAGATTACTTTTTTCTTCCCTTTTCCACAGTTTGTCTTACTCTTCAGTTTTTCCTGTATTAATTTAACACATTTTAAAGAAACCATTTCTTTACTCCAAAAAATAAATAAATATATACTATAAAACAGCCCCTGCTAGAAAGGCGCCCAAGACGGCCACCTAGTTGGCCTATGCCAAAGGCCAGCTATATCTGGGAAAATCTGGAGAGTTGAGAGGTACAACTGAGAATAAAGAAGCATAAATACAGAAGGCAGTTAGCAAGTAAAACATGGAGATACTTAATTATATATTAATAGACATTGTTTATTATATGCAGCCAAATTGTATAAGAGGAATGGTATACTGCCCAGATAAGAGTAGATGTGAAGAGTAAAGTCTGAGAAGAAGTAGGGGAGAGAAGGAATAGATGCTTAGTGTTTACGGCATGTGATAAAGAAGGAGAAGAGATTGAAAGGGATACATGAAATATGTCAGAACTCAAAAAATAAAAATAAAGAGAAAGATGTAATGTGATACAAATGACAGGAAAGAAGTCTCTGATAGTAGTAGCTTAGAGTGTTGCCACTTGTCATGCATACTATAACAGAATTTAAGAAGAGTGGATATTGTCTGATATGGCCTATGGCCACCTTGGTAGTGGAGGGCATGTTTGTCTATGCAGCATAGCGGGCAATGATTTGTTTCAGTTTAATGAAGCTGTATGTTTTAGATGTGAATATCTTTATTCTGAGTATGCTGAAATAATTATACTAAAAAAAGAAGTGCAAGTGTGATTACTGCATTATAAAGTCTATATTGTTGACACAGGAGATACCTGATATTGTTATATCTGGCAGTAGTCCACAATACAAAAAGTCGGGAATTCATAAGATTTGTGAGTGTTAGAGGGATGAGCTATACAAAGCCCAGTCCAGACTACCCTTGATCCAACTGACAAGTGGAGAGAACAATCCATGCATGTGAGAATTGACAGGGGAAAGTACTCTAGTAAAACATATGGTCATTGTCATCTTGCAGGTTGTCAGTCTCTTATCAGTTCACTTTTTAATAGGCAGAAGATCAAAAAGCAAATTACCTACTTCATTTATGTTATTGAGACTTGAAAAACAACACAACATAAAGATTAATGCTGGGAAGAAAGCAGGTACTGAAACACAGCTATGGTACAAACTGCAATAGGCTACCTTATCTGCAGTTTGTTGACAAAATAAAAATACAGACACATGGAAAGTTCACAGTCTGAAGTTAAAGTAGTATCACACATTAAAAAAAAAACTCTTTGTTTATGTGGTAATGAAATGCTGTATAGAGGGAATCACAAGTCTTTCAGCAAAACAAATGCATCCAAGTTCCAGAAAGGTGAGATACCATAAACGACAGAGTAAGTCCTGTTGCAGAAAACTAGAGATCTCATACAAACAGTGAAAACTGTTACTGCCAGAAGTTGCTGAAAGAGAAAGGCTGCTCACCTTGAGTCTTCAGGAAAAACTGTGATGCAAAATGAACTGTCTTGCAAGGAAGATACATAATACAAAGTAAATAATCGTATCAAACACTCCAGGTTTAGAAGACTATTGAATAAAAACATGTCAGCACTTCAAGATCTGAATATGATACTGAAATTTAAAAGTTACATTTAATAAAATGTGTTTTAAATATGTACAAAAGCATTATTTTGATATAAAAGGCCAATGGCATACACAGTACAGATAGTGTTATGCTATATATGGTGATTCACAAATGTATACACAACAAAAAATATATTTTATAACGAAAAAGCGTTATGGACTTAACAGCTCCATTGCTACCTTTTATTATTACTCTTGCATTGGCAGGGAGTACAGAGGGTATTGCATCACCAGAATTGTTGTCCCAAACCCCATTTTGTTTGACTTCTACCACTTCTTCATTTGGTGCCTTCTCATTTTCAGTTATTCCTGAAATAATAATCAAATTTCTGTAATTCTTCTGCAGCCTTTTACAGACAGTAGACCTTTGGCATTTAACTCATACCACCCATTAGCAGTCTCTCCTTCATTTATTACTGAAAATTGCATTGTGCATGCGTGCACTAACTGGCTACTTCCTGGTTTCTGTGCATGCTGCTGGCAGTTGTTTAATTGCACTCTGCCCTGGTTATGCAATTATCACAACAAGACTACCATCTCTTGTTTCTCTTTGGCTGTGCATTGCAATTATGCTCTGATGCAGCTTTATACACCAACATTAAATACACATATATATATATATATATATATATATATATATATATATATATATATATATATATATATATATATATATATCTAGATAGATATGGGTCTACTTTGCTTTGTCAAAATTACACTTACCCGAATCTCCATTTGCCGAGACGACTTCACTGAACACTCTAAAAACCAAAACCACGAATCACTGGAATTTTTCACCAGGAAATGAACCACTTAGCCACCAGGACAAAAATAATAAAATGGACAAAAATTAAAAACACCCAAGTGGGGGGCTTCACCTCCCACCCCCTACCTGACTAAATATACCATCTCTGAGATCGCACTACACTGGGGAAAAGGGCAGTGTTCAGCCTGGTGGCCAAGTGGTTCATTTCCCAGTGAAAAATTCTGGTGATCCGTGGTTTCAGTTTTTAAAGTATTCGATGAAGTTGTCTTGCCAAATAGAGTTTCAGGTAAGTATAATTTCTGTAAACCAAGGTAGACCAATATATATATATATATATATATGTATATATATATATATATATATATATATATATATAGAGAGAGAGAGAGAGATATATACATATATATATATACACACACACACACACACACACACACACACACATATATATATATATATATATATATATATATATATACATGGGTTGCTTACTTTCAGTTGAAAGGACACACGATTGAAAGCTATTTGGTTGGCATGTGCCATGAGATCAACAATCTACAGGTAGGGGAATATTCCCTTTCCCTTGGAGAATTGTGCGATCTCAAAGTTTATATATATAATTAACAGGGGGACTTGTTTTTTTGGTTTTCCTTGCTCCAGGACTATATAAGGTATACAGTAGATGAAAAAGACAACAGTCACTGTTGATTTAGGAAGTATAAATAAAATAGCATTTCCTTTAGTCCTTGTATAATAAATTATAATGGGTGAATTGCAAGAATGTTTATGCTGCTATCACTGATTGGATATTTTGTCAACAGCTGTTTGTATTAGAACAGCAATCTTAGACTATATTAAAAGTGTAATTTATTTAGAAGTTGTTGCTGTGCAGTACATAATTTGCAGGGGAAAGGGCCACATGATATTTTGCATTCACATGCATACCCACACACACACACACACACACAAAGCACATATATACACACATGCATAAATACATGTGCGCACACGTGCACACACACACACTCACTCACAGCAGAAATGTTTTTCATTGTACTGCAAACATATGTTGCAACTGTATTATGCCCCTGCAAAACAAATGTGCCTGTTAGGAAAATTTGAAGTCAACATTTTACCGTACCACAACCCCTTCATTCCATTAACATTTACATGGTTTTTTTTTTTTTAAGGATAACAGAGATGTGTCAAAGTGCTGCCGCTATTGATGTGTTCTACAATCTTCTTAAGATATGCTATATAGTATTGAGGGTAGGTATTATAAAACATTGCCCATTTTGCTTATATAAATTGTTTTGTTTCCTTTCTTAGATGCATTGCTATACTTTCTTTATTTTGGCTATCATCCTTCTAACTAATTTCCTACATTCTGCCTATCTGAACTGGTATTGTTGTCTGTATGCCTTCATCCATTTTTACTTTGTGACAGAGGGACTGGTGTAATACACTAACTCAGGGATGTAACTAATGAACTATAGTAATGTGAATGGTCTATGATGCTTAAACACAGTTTTTAATTTATTTATTTTTTGGCCCCTATACAGCCAACTATGCTATGTTTGGTACCACTCTTCAATCTGCAGTTCCTGAGCACCACTTAATTCTAGAATTACTCTGACATCCTTCCCAGTTTGTCTACATAAGAGATTGAGATGTACTAGCAACAGTCATCCTTTCTTAGACAGGGATTTATTTTTTATTGTGACCTAATCATGTTCTTCTGTCATTTCTGATGTGCAATAATGTAAGGTCATAAAGACTATAAAAAGTCTTCCAAACACATCCCTGTAGGTTTGATCATATTTTGAAGCTCTCCGTTTTACCACCAAGTGCTGTCAATCTTTGTTGAAAACCTGTCCCTCCTCTGAGATTGACAAGCTGGAGAAATCACACCCTTTTCTCATCCCCACTTCTCATCTGCTTATCATCCTAGTTTTACTAGTCAAACCAAAGTCTCCCAGGTCACTGATAAAACCCCTTCCATCTGTGCTATAGAAACAGGTAAATATCAGTGGTATACAGTCAGAACTCCTTCCATCTGTGCTACAGAGGCAATAAATATCAGTGATACACAGTCAGAACTCCTTCCATCTGTGCTAAAGAGACAGGTAAGGCAGGTGAGGTCCCTACACTGGGCCAGTAATCAAGGAGCCTGAATCCTCACCACTGACACTGGAGAGAGACATGCACTTGGAATACAAATGTATATTTCCAGATGCAGACCTGTCTGCATCAAGCACAAATTCCTTTAAGAGCACCCAGGAAACACGCTCAGTCCGGGGGCTGGTTCTTCTCTATATTTGTCCAGACCCCCAGTAAGACTCCCCACTAGCACAGCTTAGAGTTGAGTCCTTAGCTGGGGTTTCAAGTTAAGTCTTCCCAGACCCTCTCTGTGAAACTAGTGCTTTGTGACACTTCTCCAAGCAGCTGACACATACACTCTTTGACACTTGACTTGCTACACACACACACACACACACACACACACACACACACACACACACACACACACACACACACACACACACACACACACCTAGGAAAGGCTGGCACTGATCCACCTGCTGTGCCCCCTTCTGCCCAGACTATAAGGTAGCTATCACTGCCACCAGAACTCCTGCCAGCTACTATAAGGCTCTTACAAGGGTAGCCAATTATACTGATTAAATTAATATTAATACAAATGTTATGTTGACCAAACAGCAAGGCTTTCATGAGTGACCGCAGTTATCACCAAATAAATATATGCAAATACTCTCAAAGCTGAAATATTTTCTAAAAAGGAGCAGCCACAATGAAAAGTTTAAATATATTTAATAAATAATAAAAGAACAAGAAAATAGCAGATATCTATTTACAGTAAACACCAAAGTTTCAGTCACAGGAGATATTAAAAATTACACTGATGGAAAGTTTCACACAGTTATAGAAAAACAATATTTCTAATCTCACTATATTTTCTGACTGATCTAAAAGAATTACTGTTCCCTCACTGAGTTACTTACTACTGCAATGCAAGATAATGTGAGTGAATGGTCCTTGTCAGATCCAAGACAGAATACAGAATGCCCCTGATACTTCAGTCTCCTCTAATATTAAAACACTATTTCTGTACAGAATGACATTGCATATATCTGGTCATCTGACTTCTGGTTCCCATGCTGTCACCAACACTAGAAGCTGACAGGATTTTTAGCACCAGTGTGTTATGATATACACAGATAGAGCTTTGCTTAGATATGGTGCAGCTGCTGGAATCATAAAACCATAAAATCATTCCACTCTTCCTACAGGAGCTACAGCCTGTTCTCTAGTACAGATATTGCCTCTCTGGCTCCCTTCAAAACAGTGGGATAACATCTTTATGGCTTAACCCATAAAGTAATTTAATTTCAAGAATATTTTTCAAAGTCAAGTGGATTATGCTGTTACAATGTATACATTTAATTCAGTTGCAATAATACATGTATATTTCTTTTCCTTCCAGCAGGGCACACTGTTGGTGCATTGTAACACAAGCAAACCTCACAAATACATTTTCAGCACAAGCATATGTACAAATAAGTTTGATATACAAATGACATATAATTATTTCCAAAAGTCCAGCTGGCTGTACTGGCATTAGTTGTACATCCACTACCCTACTTCTCCTAGCATGGCTGTCAGTACATCCTATCATCACCGATACACAGTCAGAACTCCTTCCATTTGTGCTGCAGAGACAGATAAATATCAGTGATACACAGTCAGAACTCGTTTCCTTTGTACCACAGTGCCAGCTAAAGATTAGTGATATGAGTATCCCTTTAAATTTGGTCAGTTAAGTGACTGTGAGAACCAAGTATGTCAGTTGATTATAAAATAATGTGAGTTACTTCAAGCAAGGAGATGAGATGTAGATTGCAGGAGTGGAACAAATGAAAGCTGTACCCAGAGATTTATGGAAAATGCATCAGGTTAACTTTTCTGCCATGTGACTCCCTTGGCAATGCACTAGTCAAAGGCAGATCTCTTAACTCACTTGAATGGTGTTTTACATTCCTAGTTATGTTAAGATTCTTACTGTAATTTCAGGTATGCCCTATACAACATACAGGTTGAATCCTTTCTCCTGCTCTGACCAGTCCAAATGTACTCATTACAATTATTTACCAGATCTTGGTATCTTTATTGAGGACTTGGGTATTTCCATTACCCCCATGTTCAAGAAACCATATATTGATCTGGACATTTTTTATAACTACTGCCCCATCTCTAACCTCCCTTTCATGGGTAAAGTTATTGAGAAGGTTCTTTATGCACAATTTGAGTAGCTACTTAGAATAGGTAGACTAGCGTCTCATGGATAACCTAGATGCCACTCATATGTGGCTCACACATAATCATTTGAAGTTCAACACTACCAGAACTGAGACCATGGCAGTTAATGCTACCCTGAGGAATTCTTCTGTTGTACCCCCCCCCCCCCATGCATCTTTTATGAGAATACCAACCTAGAGGTTGTCTCTAATATGCAGAATCTCACTGTGATCCTGGATAACTTACCGGTATATAAGGACCAGCTGTCAGGCACAGGAAAGTCTTCTTTTTTTTTTACACTTACAAAGTATTTCCAGGATCAAGCATTTTATTCCTCAAGCTGACATCCCAGTCATAATTCATGCTGTAGTCTCTTCTCAGCTTGGCTATTGCATAGCACTCGGGTAGGACTTTCTGACACTGAAATTGGCCATGTGCAGTTAGTGGAGAATTTTGAGGCCAAGTTACTTATTGCTGCTTCTAGTTTCCACACCTTCAACTGATTACCTAACATTTTTGCATCATATACAATATCTAGGATCCTCATATCTGAAGGAATTGTGTGCTGTAGCATTATCCTCAGGCTGTATGCTCTGTCTCACAAAGGTTGATGGTGCTTCCATATGTGCATGTGGAAACATCAGGCCCCTCACCAGTGGAATGTACTTCCATGATGGGTCAGGAAGTGCTCCATGTTGTCAGCTTGCACAGGCCTTTAAAAATTAATCTTTATTAACTGTCATTTGAGTGTGGGGACTTTATTATTAATTTTTAACTTTCAGTGATTTAAAAAATTATAGTGGCGACTTGTGAGTGCATAGATCATGGTACAATACTCACTGACATTCATCACTCATTTCATGTTTATTTATTTAACAAAAGACTTATTTTTGTTTGTCTGTATGATTTTATTGTACTTTATTTTAGTACTTATCATTTCCCTTTCATTGTTTTTATGTTGTCTAAACTCTTTATGCAGTTCTTTGATAAAAAGCACTGTAATATACTTGACACTGAAATTGAAGATGTACTATGACCAGGGTGCCCTTTTTCTGGGTTATTACCCACCTGGTTATGTTGTTGTTGTTGTTGTTTGTTGTGTCTTTCGGCATTTCCCAGTTAGGGGTCGCCACAGTGGAACTCCGTTCCGCTAATGATTGGCAATAGATTTTTACGTGCCGAGTTGCCAGCTCTGATGCACAACCTTCAACAAAGGTACGCCCATTCACACATGTCTCCACACAGAAGACGCTCTAGCTGAGAATCGAACAGGACAACATCTTACTGTGAGCTGACAACGCTACCACAGCACCACCACCGCAGATCTGTTTTAAAAGATTTTGAGAGATAGAAGTACTATCATAATTTCTTGTGCACTGAAATGTTTTGCAAGTGTCAGGGGTTATGTAGCCAGCATAGTCTGTTATGATCAAAAGGTCGTTTGTTATACCCACACAGCAGTTACTTGCAATCTTGTTTCAGTATTGATACCATAATTTAGTATGAGTGAGGAGCTGTACTCCCAAGGGGCTTTCTTTCAGATGAGGCAATAAACCAGGATCCAGTCTGCGTAATCTAATGGCAATCTAGGTGAGAGTTAGTTCCCACAACACTTATAAATGTAGAGATGTCTGCACTGTCTTTTCCACATTTTACCAACTATTATGAATAACACAGCAAATCTGTCCTCGAAAGAATCAAGAGAGTCATTTACATTTAACAAGTTAATGAATTTGAACAAGTAGCATAAATATGCGTGTGCATCCACAACTACCTCTAATCCCAAAGATCCAGAGATGTTGATTCCAACCCTGAGTCTGGTACATCTGTGGTCAAGGTCCAGGTAGAACAGGGAAATATAAATTGATTTTTCTGTTTTATTTTATTTTGTTTATTTATTTATTTATTTATTTTGCTAATAGAAGGAATGAGATCACAGTGAATTTTGACTTGGATTGGGTCCCATAAACCACAGAGAAGCTACTCCATTTTTCCATGATGATATGTATCTGTACATAATGATATGGTACTTGCTGGCACTGATGATTCAGGCCAGGAAGGCAAACATTTGTTTTTCCACAAAGGCAAACGTTTGTTTTTCCACGAAGGCAAACATTTGTTTTGCCACCTGTGTAGCCCATTACATCAAAAATGAGACTGTAGGAGTAGTGGTTTCAAGGCTGACGCCTGCAAAAAGTCATCTTTTAGAAAGACATTAAAACTGATTTTTCTTTGCCCCTTTTATACCCAGATTTTGAAATAACTTGATTTCATGAAGCAGATGTTCTAACAGAACATCATTTTTGGCTGTGGTCATTAATGATTAGTTCAAGTAAAGGTAGACTAAGACACAATTCATTCTGAGTTTTGCAGCTTACAGATGCCTGAAAGTGACCATCATATAGAGCCAGTTGTCTCACTGTTGGATGGCTAGCCCTGCCATGGTTGTTCTTCTGTGTTACACACTTGTACACCTATAGCCAATTTAGAGTGTCTGATCCATGTCTTTGGAATGTGGAAAGAAACAGGAGCACTATGGAGGAAACCCATGTTGGCAAAGGACGGACATGCAGACTTCGCATAGAAGACACCCCAGCTGAGAATCAAAGTAAGGACCTCTTGCACTGAGGCAACAAAGCTACCTAATATGTAATTGTGCTCCCCTGGACTGTGCCACTGATTTGAAAACTACTCATGGGGGCTGATAAAATACTGAAGCACAAAGAACTAGTGGCAGTGACCAGCAAAAAAGTTTAGAAATCTGTAGTCATATCTGATGACAGTGTATATGTAGGTATCCTAAGCATGAAACTCTCACACATTCTCTGCATCTTACAACTCCCTTTTTGTGATGCAAAACTAAATGACCTTGTGTGGTAGAATTCTGCAATATAGCTCATTACATTCTACAGATTTTAGAATATGCTTATTCAAGTCCATAATTTTTGTCACTCTCTCTCTGTTTTTAAAACGTTTTTGAGTAGCATCCCATATTCCTACTAGAATCAGGAAGAGTTATGTACTATCTGGTATTCACATTTTATGCTAATTAAATGTCCAAATTTTTGGCTGGCCTGAATGCACTTTTCAAGGTCTTTGTTTCTATTTTCAATATCTGCAAGTTGAGAAGTATGATGCCCCCCCCCCCGAAAACAAGCAATTATGTTTAGATATTACTTTGCTAAAATGGGAGTATTCTATAGTTACACTTCATTACACATCCCACCAGTGATTTAAATTTATATTTGTATTTCTGAAAACATGTAAATAGTCAGTTATCAGTATAGGCTTTCAATGTATTTAAATGCTAGTAACAGGCTGCCAACCAAAATACACAGATTATTTAAAATGAAATTGAATATAGTGAGAGAAAGCTCAAAAAGTACTATGTGTACTTAGAAAAAATCAGTTGCCCGATGTCCAATAAAAATTAACTCCTTAGTTATGCTCTAAACTCATGAAAGCAGGTTTTGTCTTAATGTACGTAAGTGGTGAAAGCTTTTGTTTTGTTTTTGTCTTCAGATTTTAATCATGGAGAAAGGGATTTGTTTCCACGGTGCTTGGTATCTTAATAGTGATTGAGATTTACTATGTCAAGCGCTGTACATTCTACAGCATTGAGACAGTCATTTCCAGAAGAGGTTTGGCACCAGCAAAGAACATCCATTTGACTTCTGCCACCAACATCACAACAGAAATCTGTGTTCTTCTCTACAAACAAAACTGGAAAATTGATGGGACAATCCCAGACTAAGAACATGGAAGAAATTGCTGTAGCAGACCTACAAGAACTGTATAAAAAATTTGTTACAGAATGCCCGAGTGGAGCTTTGTTTTTGCACGAGTTTAAGAAATTCTTTGGTGTAACATCAAACAGTGAGGCATCAGAATATGTGGAAAGTATGTTCAGGGCATTTGACAAAAATGAGGTAAGCAGCAAAAAGAGTTTTTGTTTTCTTTTTCATAATTTATATAGCAATGACTGTTCACCTGAAGCGAAGGATGTTTTCCAAAAGGCAGAGCTTTGATGACTGATTGGTATCTGACAGTGGTCCTTTATTGCTAAATAAATTTTTTATATATATATATATATATATATATATATATATATATATATATGTATATATATATATATATATATATATATATATATATATATATATATATATATATATACCACACATACACACATTAAATTTTTGTGCTATTTTATTAAAAACTTTTGTACTTAGTAATAATAAAAAAAATATATATATATATATATATGGGTATATATATATATATATATATATATATATATATATATATATAGATGGGAGCGTTACAAAATCCTGAAACCAAAATCTTGAAAGTTCAAAATACTGAAAACTCAAAATACTGGATCTCATAATACTGAAAATACACAGAATACCAACACTTACCATATTCCAGCACAAGTACTTATAGAAACAAATAAACGGCAAACCATATTACTCTTCTCCAAGTATTAGCAGGGGGGGAACCCCCTTCACCCCCCCATGTGGGGGTTGTGCCCCCCCCACACACACACACACCCCTGCTACTTAAATATATCAACTCCGAGATTCCACTTAGTATAGTGAAGTGCAGTCTCGGAGTTGATATATTTAAGTAGCAGAGGGTGTGGGGGCGCAGGGGTGCATGCCCCCTGCTTATAGTTGAAGGGTAATATGCTTCTGTATGTACTTGTGCTGGAAAATAGTAAGTGTTGGTATCCTGTGTGTTTTCAGTATTATGAGATTCAGTGTACTGAGTTCTGCTGTGGCGACCCCTAACCGGGAAAAGCCGAAAGACATAGCAGCAGCAGTATACTGAGTTTCCAGTATTTTGAACTTTCAAGATTTTGGTCTCAGGATTTTGGCTTCCAGGATTCTGGGATTTCAGATATTAGCAATATTACTAAGATGGCACAGCAGTTTAATTTCTTTCTATTCATATCTGCATGGAGATAAAGAAGAGTTGTTCAGCAATGTCTATTAAGTGGTACTTCTTTCACTTAAATGCTGTGGTAGCAAGTTGCACTATCTTGTAACTTTGAAATCTTTCTAGATGGCTGTATGTAAATAGGGACTCTGTGGAGAAAGACAAGGACTGCAATTCCTCCAAAATATCAAATATTGCTATGATGTTTTCTTTGTCTTTACTACTGTGTATGTCAATTGATGCACAATGTGTTTACAATAACAAATCCAACCTGCAATGATCACATCAGAGAACATCACAAACATAAATTCTATACATCAAGGAACAACACAAAAATAAATTCTACAATTGTTAGTGTTGTTGAACATTCTGAGGAAGTTCAGCAGTTGTGGTTTTATGTAAACACAACTGTAATAATATGTCTAGGATCAGTCCAGACCTGATAACTCACAAGCACTAAATATGGGCACCGACCAGTGTCAAACAATAATCATTGTGTAACCCTTTAGTTTACCAGAGCCATAAAGATAAAGGGTGACTGTGTAACATTGTCACTTATTTAACAACAAACAACAGAGCTGTTTGTTAATCTGGAATCTGCAGAATGACGATTGAGAGATCTGTTACTACAAAAACCTCAAAGTACCTTAACAAGCATGCTGCATATGACAATGCACAGTCACTTTATAGTAAGTAATCAGACCTACAATGATTGCATCAAGGAACATCACAAAAATAAATTCTGCAGTGGGAAAGGTTAACTTTCAACAAACACACCAATAAAAGCATTTTTTGTGCAATCTGGCTGTACTCCAAGTCAGGGTGGGAATGTTGTGCCAAGTACACTTCCTGCATCTTTATATATACAGACACCAAATCGCTCAGCCTTGCAGCTAAGTGGAAAATTACTCTACTCCCAATGGTCTGCAGTCTTAAAATTAATATTGTAGACATCTGTAACTAAAGTAAGTTTCATTATATACAGTCAGGTATTCCCATTCTGAACAAAGCTGCATCTATGTATCATTACCCAATATGTTATAATTCATATTTCAAATTATAATATTTCATTAAAAGCATCCATGAGAAAAAAAAGGTGATAAAAGTTTACTTTAGCCTTTCTATTCTTATGTGTTCAGGTCCTGCTGTATCATCTCTTCCCAGTTTCTTCATGAAATCATACCTGTTTGGTATGTATAGCAGTACTAGAAATATGGTGGGAATAATTTCAAATCTATACAACAGACTGTTACTTTGTGACCATGCTGTAACAAGGACATGACTGGATGCAGAATAGCTTACAAAAGTCCATTACTTTGTGACCATGCTGTAACAAAGGCATGATTAGATGCAGAATAGCCCACAGCAGTCTATTACTCCGTGACCATACTGTAACAGGGCATCATTGAATGCAAAATAGCCTACAACAGTCCATTGCTTTGTGACCACATGCTGTAACAAGGGCATGACTGGATGCAGAATAGCATACAGCAGTCCATTGCTTTGTGACCACATGCTGTAACAAAGGCATGATTGGATACAGACTAGCCCACAACAGTCCATTACTCTGTGACAATACTGTGACAAGGGCATCATTGGATGCAGACTAGCCTACAACAGTTAATTGCTTTGTGACCACATGCTGTAACAAGGGTATGGTTGGATGTAAACTAGCCCACAACAGTCCATCCCTCTGTACTATAACAAGGTAGTGATTGCATACAGAATAGCCAACAACTATTTTTATTTGTCTTACAAACTGGTCCATAGAGGGCACCTTACAGATTTCAATTTTTGTGCTTAATCCAGTGTAATTTTCTCAAAATGACATTGGGAACTGTATAATCAAAACAAATACTGCTTCCATACAATTTTTAAAAATATTTTGCTCTTCTGTTTTGCAAAAGGAACTGGTAAAATGTACCCTTGCAAGCCAACATATAAATGCCTATAATAACGGAATTAAAAAAAAAAAAAAACCAGAAAGTTCTGCAGCCTCCATTCAAATGCCTTGCTTACTGAATGCACTGGATAAACTGACCATATATCCAGGTAGAAGTGAGTCTTGAATCAGCTACACACACACACACGTGTGTGTGTGTGTGTGTGTGTGTGTGTGTGTGTGTGTGTGTGTGTGTGTGTGTGTGTGTGTGCATACATACATATAAGGATATAGATATTTATGATTATAACAAGTTGTGCAAATGGTAGAATCGTATTTGGTAGAAAAAAGATTAGTCAGAATTACATTAGGTAGAAAATTAATTTGGTAGAATCTCATTTAATCTGAAACAGACTAAATACTTTATTTTTTCTGCAAACTAAGACACAGATTCCCAAAACATACAATGGTTAAAAATAAAGCTGCAAATATTACTTGCATATTCTGATTTCCTCCCACCAGCCAAAACATGATGTTTAGTGACTGGTCTAAATTATCCCTGGATGTAGTACTTTCTGTAGCCCTTGTGACCTGTGATATAGCTGGAAAAGATCTGCATATATCAGTTCACCTACAGAGTTTCACAAGTAATTAAATAAATATAACGAAGTATGAGAATAAACTGGGTAAGAAACTCCATCAATGCAGAGCAAGTGCAGAAGATGATTGGAAACCCATGAGAAAGAAAAGGATAAAGTGAGATGAGAATTCATAGTGAATTTTAGAATGTGTCATGTTCTTTGGGTTCCCCATTCTTCCCCAAACTATTAAACATAGCCTACCTGCCTCATGTGTTCAGTACTTCTGGTATTCATGGACACTGAGCATTGGAGGTGAGAGCTGGGGACTGCGAGGCCCAAGATGTTACCAGGTATCATGTTACAAAATGATCCTACGTCTTAGTAGTGTGGTCTGTAGCACTTCCCACAGGCTCTGGACTATGTACAGTGCTTAATTTTTGAAGGTAGCATTCATTTATTTATTTATTTAGTTAGTTTGTTAACCAGTGTAAAGCTCTGCTCCACAAAGATCATTGTAAGCTCATCACAACAGAAATACAACAAAAGATGCAATAAACTTTTATCAATATCAATGCAATATTGATAATGTAAAAGCAAATGTGTAGAGAGGTATAAGTCACAATAATATGTAGCATAAATGAACATAATTTTAAGCAGATGTGATACAAAAATTCAGTCTGTAAAATCAGTAAGAATACTTGGACACTGTCATAACATCGTACAACATAATGTTACTATGAAGAAAACAATACAGAAAAAGTATTTATAGTATGTATTATTGTTGGGCATGTGCTGTGAAGAATAAGGCTTTAGTAAAATGATGAGCGGAGAAAGGGAAATGAGAGAGTGAGAGACAGAAAAGGTGGAAAAAATAAACAAAGAAATGCTGGGGGGGGTGCACCTACCTTCTAGCCAAGGTCAGGAAATCTGGGCAGTTTTACAGGAGTTCGGGAACATGTTTACTGGTAAGCTAGGGTGCATCCACCTGATGAAGCGCCATGTAGATACAAGGTCTCAGCTTCTTTTTGTGTGTCAGAGCATCAGAGCAAGTTAAGCACACATTAAGAGGGACTAGTGGAGATGTTGGATTGGGGGGGGGGTTAATCCAGGAGTCATATGACAAAAATATAAGCTAATAAATATATTGCTTTATTTTTAAAACACAGTAATGGCATATATTCCTGGAATGCATAGTCTTAAGTCCAGGAAGCCGGCATGGAAGAAGGGATAGGGCAGTAGGTTGGGAGCATCAGATGATGGGCCCCGCCAAAATGATCCAGCTGGGCCCCATAATGCTAAGGCTAGCCCTGCTTGAATGTTCCAGTGATTGCATTCATGACTGGTAATACTTCGGAATATGAACAAGTTTCCCTCTGTGGAATACTCATAGGCCATCTGTATTCTGACTGGAACCACCCATGGAATCTGCAGCAAGAAAACTTTATTTCTTTAACATTTGTTGACGGGGAAAGTGTGACCAGGCCAGAGTCCATTTTCCATGGAGGCCCAGGGAGAAATGCTCCAGATACATGTCTTTGGAATGTATGAGGAAACTGGAGCACCCAGAGAAAACCCACATGAACACAGGGAGGACATGCAGACTCTGCAAAGAAGGCATTCCAGACAAGAATCGAACCCCAAACCTCTTTCTGTGAGGCAGCAATGTTAACTGCTGCACCACTGTGCCACCCACTTTGGGACACGTTATTAGAGCATGAATGGGAGCTTTTAAAGTCTGTAGGTAAAACAGTGTCTGCTGGATCAGGAGCTCTCTGTTGTAAAGATTGTTGTGAAGACTGAACATTCCTCAGACTGTCAACACAAACAATTAACTTGGAATTCCACACTTAGCTTGGATACATAGTTAAGGTAGATTAGGCTCTTGTACAGTAATGGACTTGCTATATGCCCTGGCTATTCTTAGCTCAGCTGGATTCAATTAATTTACTGAAACACTGAATTCAGTTTGTGCCTCATCATAAACTGAATGAATATTGTCATATATCACACTAAATTATGTTATCATCTTTAGTCTGCAACACAAAGAAATATGGTTCTGCATTTTACTGCACTATTATCCTTGCAGTGTCCAACTCTGTTTTTTTCTCCCCCTCTAATGTCAAGCAGATGGATGGCTTGACCGGCCAGTGGATGGGCAAAATGATTTTGGTCATGTTATAAATCTTTTTACATGAAGCTTTGCTTTTTTGACTATTGTTTTTTTGACCATTTTACTTTACTGTTTGGTATAGTATTATTCTTGAGTTAATTGTTGACTAACATTAGCATGTCAGGTTTTATTGGTCTTCTAAGCATTAGTTGTAAAGGACTCACTCTTGGAGTAGCTCAATAGTCCAATAAAGCTTAATGCATGTCAGGCATGTCAGTTTGCCTTAATATATATATTGTACTGTAGTGAGCACTTGACATAGCATAAATGAAACAATAAGTAGCCACAGATTGTTAGAAATCACTTGAAACAAACTGCATACCATTGTCTGTAAATAATTTTATTTGTATACTGTACCTCAGAAACATAATACTGAATCTGGACATTATTGCTTGGCTCCTTGTATTTTGTACATGATTTATTTTAATGTCATGTGAACAATTTGCTACAGTTTAAAAGTAAAAAAAAAAATCTTTTTTTTTAACTAAAATCTGAGTGCTATAGTTCTCTGTGCAGGCAAGGTATAAACTGTAGTAGTGTTTTTTTTAACTGAAACATGAGCGCTGTAGTGCTTCATGCAGGCCAGGTATAAATTGTAGCAACTGTTTGCTACATTTGTAACAAGTAGTTTGCTACAGTTTAAAAATATATTTTTGTAACTAAAATATGAGCACTGAAGTACACTGTACAGGCAGGTATAAACTGTAGCAACTGTTTGCTACAATTTAAAAGAAGAAATGCTTTTTTTAAATAAAATGTGTTAAAGGAGGGTTGGGGCAGGGAACAGAAATGGGACCTGAATGGCTGGGGCTGGAAGGAGGGGGGTGCATTATACATCTGGCCACCTGCTTGGTGTGCCAGTAGAAGGAACATCCATTTTTCTTCTGGGGGGAGTTTGCATAGATCTAACTGTAATAAGCCAATCCGTCCATCCATCCTCAACCCCTTTTTCACATTTTTGCACATGGGGTCGGGGTGTCACTTCAATAATAAGCAGTCACAGCTTATTACAGTGAAGTGTTTTTTTGTTTTCATTCTTCACTTGAAGAGCTGTGGGTGTGTGGTGCTGGTTCATAGCACTGGCCCAGAGTGCTAAATGAACCAGCTGAGCTTCTAAGTGGTGCAATGGGTAGAATTACTGCCTCACAGCAAGAGGTTCTTAGTTAGGATCTCAGCTAGGGAGCCTTCTTTGTGGAGTCTTCATGTCCTCCATGTTTCCATGTGGGTTTTTTCTGAGTGCTTCAGTCTCCTCCCACATTCCAAAAACATGCCGTTAGGTGGCCTGGAAACTCTGAGTAGTCCATATGTGTGCACGTGTGATGCATAAGAAGGAAGTGGCAATCTACTGCCATTTCTACCTTTACCTTGAAAACTCTGCTGGTAGTAGTGCTTGTTCATGGATTCACTGTAGGAGACAGACATGACTTGTAAGAACATGAGCAAGTGCTGTCTTTAAACTCAAATTATGCATTTGCTTATCTGGGCTAAACATCATATCATGATGTTATCCATAATTGCAAAACCATCAACACCTTTAAGTAAATCAGTCATTTTACATTGGAAAATGTCATGTGTTGAGGTTATACCAAATGGCAGGCTTTTGAAAAATAATTTTCCCTTAGGGATAGTGAAAGATATCAGCTTTTGGCTTTCTGGGTCTAATGGAAATTTTGAGAAAACACTGGAAGCATCTAGCATAAAGAATACATTTGCATTTATTAACTTGGGTGCTTTGTCTTTGAGCAACAGTAGTATAAAACCTTCACATAGAGCAGCATCACTGGGCCTTTTAAAATCAACACAGATTCTCACTCGACCGTTAATACAGGTACCACAGGAGCACACAGCTCAGTCAGTTCAGTAACCCTTTCAATAATGTTAAGGTTTTGCATTTGTTTTCGGACTGCTTCAACTTTAGAGAAGAAAGTAAATGAAACCCTTTGACTTCCAAGATATCTACACAGTTAGTAACAGCGTAATTTCAACTCTCCCAGTCTGTAAGCAGAAACTCAGAAAGAGAGCTAGTGAATTTGACTTTTTGAGTAAATTTCAGTTACTGGCTAGTAAGTATATTGCCTGGATGCCAGCATAGAAAAAATTTAGAGAACCTAAAAGAAAATAAACCACAAAAAGTGAGGAGAAAACACTGGTGAGAAGAATTCAGCAAAAAGCAGTTCAAGCTCCAACTTTGGTACAAGACATGGTTTCTAGTAATGTAGAGGAAAATAAGCAAAATGTGCCCAGAGCTGACTAAAATAAATGAAACACTGAAGGAATATATCAACTCAAATAATAAGTCTGGAAATGTTTGAAGAAACTTTAAAGATGAGCTGATAAAACTGCACAAATAAGAGGTCAAAATGAAGAAAAGGCTGACTGAATATGAGACTGCACAAGAAGAGATGTTTCAAAAAAGCAACTAATAAACCCAAAAGCTAATCAACAAAGTAAGAAACAATAAGACAAGAGTATGGAACGTAAGGCCACAGAGACCACACTAATGAAAGTATACTGTTTAAAAAGCGCTTTTGTCTTATAAAATCAAGACTTCATCAGACAACTAAAATAAAAAAATCTCCAAATGAGAAATGAAGTCTTGACTAATAAAGGGATGCGTCATTGTTTTAAATGTAAAACAGAGAGTAAAAATGTCACACAGATAACTAACTGGTTAAAAACACAAAAAGAAACATCTAGCAAAACTAGACTTCTAACTGTGTGATACTGTAAACCTCTTACGTTAGAGGCCTCATGGGACATATGCAAATCACCTTTTAAGGATATCAGGTGTTTCAGCTAAATGGCAATTCTGAATGTCCATGACTTTTAAGTCTATTTATGAAGCCTCTGATGCAAGAGGTTTAAGGTATCACATTGTTTTAAATGAAGGTATTGTAATTTTGTTAAAGAGGGTGAAGTTTTTTTTCCATTAATGGCACTGTTATTAAAATTTTGGGTGATTTTATCTGTAGTTCAAAATGGGTTGTTTATATTGTCATCTACCAGCTGTGTTTGTGTTTTTATGTTGGAAAAACAAAGAAAACATTAAAGGAGAAAATGTATGAATATCTATGTGATATTAAAAAGCTTAATTTAACTAATGCACTTGCAAAACATATTAACTTAAATCCTGGACATATGTTTCATTTTTTTTTGTTGTTAAACAGATTGTTCCTACCATTCATGGAGGTCCTTGGGGCTATACACTTGAGAAGAGGGAGTTAGCTTGGCAGTTTAAATTAAATGCTGCTGTTTTTCATGGTATTAATGGTAATATTTCTATATCTTCTTTACTGAAACTAAAAGTTTATAATAGATAAACAGGAATTATCTTGGTTCCATTTTTTTATATTATATTTTTTTATACATTTAATGTATGCATTTATTGTGTTTTTATTTATATATATGTATATATACATGTATTTGTTTTTTGCAGATTTGTATCTTTAAGAAGGTGTGGGAAAGATTTTTTTATGGGGAAATGATCTTGTGATTTTAAGATTTAAATATGGATGTTTTGGTATTTTAGTTGTCTGATGAAGTCTTGATTTTATAAGATGGAAGTGTTTATTAAGTAGTATAGTTTCATTACTGCAGTCTCTGTGGTCTTATGTTCCATACTCTTTTCTGTTTTATTGTTTCTACAGTTCAAAAAAAGTAGTATTAGAGTACAGAGCACATAGGGAAAACCTGAGATTTTCTGCTGTACGAGAGAAACTGGAAGGAACAGACTGTATTAATTTTATGAAAGCACAAATAAGCAACTGGACTAGTATTCCATAGCTGGAGTTGTTAATTAAAAGTATTTGACTCCATTTGGTGCTACATGGTTTATAGTGGATTTTTCTCTGTTTTGGCTGTTTGCACTTGTTTTCACTGTGATTTACCAGTGGATTGTTCTTCTTTTTATTGCTTACAAGAAATTTTTGTTTGCTTTGATCCATTGGACATGACTAGCGCCATACCAACAGTTTTGGCATCCATGAGTGGGATGCCTATGGAAAGACATACGCCTGTTACAGATTTGTTGAATATATCAGAAAATCCATTGTTATCTGTGTTTGGAGAAACTTATGCATCATCTAATTGAAATGGAGATTTGACTGAACAACATAAAACAAAAATAAATATGTTTGAAAGTAAACTCCAGTTGCTTAAGAGGGTGCAATGGCAACATTTACGTTTTGAGAGCTATATTAAGCATAAAATCATGCCAAGAGGTTTACATTTGTTAAAAATGCCTACGTATGGTTCAAAATATCCAGACTTGTTAAAAAGATGGCAAGTTTTGAATTTAACTTGTTCACTGCAATATATACACATGTTGAATGATTTTTTTTCAGCCTGTATCATGAGTTAATGAACAAGATAGAGCTTAATCAGCATTCAAGTCTACTTTGCAAAGCTATTGAACGGGTGAAATCTTATGAAACTAAGCTTATTGCCATGCAAAAAGAAAGTTACAGCGGGACTATAATGACTTTAAAACTAGGCAGATTTTTGCCTGGTCCAACAAGAAAAGGAATCCTCTTCTATGTCAGAGCAATTTGACTGAGCAAGCACAGACATTTAATGAATCACCAGATACTCAGCCAGAACACACTCTGGATACTCATGTTGTTTCAGCTTCTGCTATATCCAATGAGATAGGGAATTCCCTTATATGTCAGGTTCATCCGGAGTAGAGGGAGCAGAAAGTTGAAAATTTACCGGTCATATGTTCTGTGACACTTGTGGATTCTAACATCATTTCAGTCTTGACCCATTGGATTTTCTGTTGTTAACACATTTGCCGCTCCTTTTCACACAACAGCACAAGCGGAAGAAGAGTTACAACTCTGAGTATCGGACATGGAAAAGGCAGTACCAATGTCCCAACCATGAGAAAGCTTAAGCTCTGCTTCCGAACTTGTCTTCAACCTCTCAAGGTAAGAACTTAGTATTTTTGAAAAAATCAGTTCTTGAAAAAGAGCTTACGTTCATTCCTGCTTGTACAATTGACGTCTCAAACTATTACTGAAATTAGATATTTTGTTAGGTAATTAAACTTGAATATATTATTTGGTGCTAAAAGTGATCATAATAGTTTTCTGCTGAAAAGGAAGAGCACTTTTATATCTAATATTCACCCTGTGACACAAGCATTTTGAAGTGCTGTTGAGCATGATATATATTTATTGTGTCAGCAGCAAAGGAAGCAGCACTTTCCTAATTTAAATAATGAAGAATGTAAAGCTATTCAGTCTTTAATTAATAATGATCAAATAGTGATTAAAAATGCTGATAAAGGGGGTGTGGTTGTTATACTTGATACTTAATATTATAGTATGACCATGGTAGAGATGATGAATACTAAAGATTATAAGAAAATTAATAGATCTGATCGGATAAATATCATTGAAAAGATTGGTGAAGATTTGTGTGAGATGTATCACAAAGGTTATATAGATTTTAGTTTGTTTGATTATCTTATCACTGTTTCACCCACTACACCCCTTGTTTATGGAATATCTAAACTTCAGAAGTTGCAAACAAAACCACCTCTGAGACCAGTTGTCTCAGGTAGGCAATGGGTCACAGAGCCCATCTCTAAATATGTTGACTTAGAGTTAAAAAAATATATGCATTCAGCATATACTATTATTAAAGACACTTCACATTTTCTTAAATAATTGCACATGTGGGCAGAAGATAAGCTCATTAGTAGTTATATTTTAGTCACTTTGGATGTTGACTCATTATTTACGTGCATTTCCAATGATTTTGGCATTGACAGTATCAAATATTTTTTTCTGGAATATGCACAAATGAATGAGGCTAAGGCTTTTGATTCGTGTAACTTGTTACATATCATATTAGATAATAACATTTTTATTTTTCAAACACAACTGTACCAACAAATTACAGGTGTTGCCATAGGCAGACCTGTAGCAAATATGTATGCAAATATTGTTATGTTTATGTGGGACGTACAAAATATTTTATCTAATTCTTTATATAACAAAGTTAGTTTTTACCATATATTTGTGGATGACCTGTTTCTTATATGGATAGGTACTTTAGAAGAATTCAACATTTTTTTTAACTCATTGAATACATGTACTGAATTCCTAATGTTTAAGAAAGAAACATCACTGCAACAGGTTTTCTGAATATTACTTTATTCAAATCACATCTGGGCAGCCTTGAAACTAGGTTATATAAGAAACCTGTTAAAAGAAATACATATCTGCATTGCACTAGTATGCATCCACCTTTTATTTTTAAAAATGTTGTTGATAATCAAATGAAGTGTGTTGCATGACCGCATACTGAAGATAATCATATGTTGTTACAATTAAATAATACAGCGCATGATCTTATATGTAGGGGTTATAATAGTAAAGTTTTTAATGACACTAGAGATAATAAAATTCAAGAACGTGATGCTGACGTCAGACCAATTTTCTCTAAGCAGCCCCACAATATAGGTATAGTTCAGCAAAGTAATGTTAATAAAGTTAGAAGATGCAAGCTAACTTATAATCAGGATACAAAGGCTGTTAAAGACATTATTAATAAATACTGGTCTATTCTGTCTGCAGTACCGGAGATTAGGAATTCTATGGGTGATAAACCAACCTTTGGTTAAAAAAGATGTCCTAATTTAAAGAATAAACTATGTTATAAAGAACAACCCGGAGGTATTATATATTTTAATTCCAATCAAGTAGGAACACATAAATGTAATAAATGCATGCACTGTACCAGTATTGTTGTATCTTTCGGCTTTTCCCAGTTAGGGGTTGCCACAGCGGAACTCCAGTCCGCTAATGATTGGCAGTAGATTTTTATGTACCGAGTTGCCAGCCCTGACGTACAACCTTCAACGAAGGTATGCCCATTTACGCATGTCTCCACATAGAAAACACTTCAGCTGAGAATTGAACAGGACAAAGTCTTATTGTGAGGTGATAACGCTACCGCAGCACCACCACCGTGGTTGCACTGTACCAGTATTAATACTGATAAAAGTTTTACCCATCCAATCACTGGCTAAACATTTAATGTATGAGTGTTTGGAAATTTTGTGATTCTAGGAATATTATATATGTAGCTACTTGACAGTTATGTGATGTATATTATGTAGGAAAAAAAAAAGAAGGTTGAAAGATTATATTAGTAGTCATCTCTCTGAAATTAATAGGAAACAACACAAATGCATTATATAGGCATATCTATAACACAGGTAACACACGCTATTTTAAATTTATGATTTTATTTCAAGTTAATAAATTTCTACATGGTGATGACATTGTTCAATGTACTGAATTAGAGGAATATAGATTGATTTTGTGACATAGAGCTCATATATTTCCAGGTTTAAATTAACTTGTATCTTTAAAGCCCCATTTCAGAGAATTACATCACAGGGTGTAATTGTGTCATGTGACTTTTACCATGTGACTTTGATCTATTTAAATGGTTTTAGTAATTGTTTTAAATGTTTATGTGCCTGAGGAAGCTTTTAATTGAAACTACAAAGTTGCATATTAAAGTATTTCACTCCAGTTTGGTGCTACATGGTTTATGGTGGATTTTTCTCTTTTTTTGGTTAATTGAAAGGGCACATCATGTCTGTGCTCCAAACCTGGACAAGAGAAAGCAGCCAAGACCTCTAATAGTAACAATGTAATCCTACCAGCAGAAAGAGGTTATCTGACAAAAATGTGGCAGATGGAGTAAGTGCTAAAAGCTGGAGACACCAGAGTGTTTGTGGAAAATAATTACTCATTGTACACCAGGCAGAAGAGGAGGAAATTTATTCCAGCAATCAGAGAATATTGAGAGGCAGGTGTAAGATTCAAGCTGCTGTATCCAACTATCTTCAGAATATTTTTTCCTGGAGAGTCAAAGTCATTTTTGATGCAGAGCATGCTAAGGAGGAAATCTAAAAGTTTGCCCAACAAAAAGTGAGCTGTCAAGCAGAAGGGGATTCTGCTTTTTATTCTTCTGATAATAAAGCTCATAGAGAGACTATGCCAGTGAAACATTTTCTTGAGAGACAGGGAAAAGTGAAGGAGTTAACTAGAGGAATTGGGAGTACAGTGGAAATGAACCATACACTGGGAATGGGAGATGAAAAACCATTAACTCAGAAATTAATGAATAAATGTGGGATTATAAAGCATCAATTACATTTGTGAAAACTGACTGAATAAGAAAACCAGGAAATATTGGATTTCTTTTGAGTTTGTTAAGCTTGTAGGGGCCTCCAAAGCATATGCTGTACTTTGTGTAATTAATGTTTGGAAGAACATTAAGGAGAGGGGAAAAGGAAGGATGGAGGTAATTCTAAGTAAAACAATTTTTGTTCTTAACAGTATTTTTTATTAAACATGACATACACTGTATGTTATATAGTAAAGTATTTGCAATCATTTTTTGCGTGTTATATAGATACTAGAGTAAACAAGTGCCATTTTCCCTTCTTTTTTCTTTCTTCTTGTTTAGTTTTAAGAAATGTAGGCACTGCAATAAAAAAAAATGGAAGAAAGCCTGGACAAAAGCATATTTAAGATAATAGACTGTAATCTTGGATTGTTGAGGTGAGAGTTGACAGGTTGTAAAAGTATACAGACCATGATATAATTAAAACTGATATATATATATATATATATATATATATATATATATATATATATATATATATATATTTACTTTTGCATAGGGAATGGCTGGATTAAGGCCTTTGGTTTGATCTAAAAACACATTTTAAGTAGAAGCAAGTAAATAAAAGAACACTGAATATAATGAAAAGATTTCCTTTAACAAATAAATGTTCATAGTGCAACATAAAAAGCTTGTAGCTGATGGTAACTGTGTATCTGGTTTTCATGTTTCTATGGAGGCAAGCTGATAAGAGGACAATAAAAACAGAATCTTTTTTTCTTTCAATGGCTAAAAGATAATGGTTTCTGAAAGCATTCAAGTTGTTTTCTACAACTGGGAGAGGAATAAACATAAGACAAAGACAGCAGTTAGTGTAAGTAGAAGCACAGGCTATACCATGTGTCTTAGCATTGATAATAGGTCAGCTAAAGCCTGTGAGTGTAGCTGTCAATCTGGGACAATTGTCCTATTAGAAGGGTTAAATTCATTATTTAAAGAGGCACATAGTTTAAAACCAGCTTTCTTTGTATTAATAGGTTATGGGGTGTTTTGTGTGTGTGTGTGTGTGTGTGTGTTTGACAGTTTTCATTAAAATAAAAAAGTCTTGTAAGATGTGACATAGGTTCAAATGGATATGACAAGAAACAACTTTATAAAAGATCAACCTGTCAAAAATTAGTTTATGCATGTAATACAAAACTGATACTAAACATTTTTAAAAGAAAGCTCTTATATATAACAGATGGTTATAACTTCTTATCATAATGGCATCACTTTCTATATTATCATTGAATGTGAATGATGTCACAAGTATAAACAAAATGGAAAGAGAAGTAAACTATGTTAAGAAATGCAGAGTGCAACAGTTATGTTATAGGAAACACATCTGGAAATAACTAAATGTGAATTGGATAAAGAAATTATTTCAGACTATCTGGGACAAAGGGAAAGGGAAGTACTTACATTAATTGCTAGAGGAGTTCCAGTAGTGATAAAAGAGCTAAAAAAGATAATAATTGTAGATTTGTTTTAGCAAGGGGCTACTGGCAAGGGAGGAAAATTACACTCACATGTATTTATATTCCACCAAAAATTGCACAGTGGAGCTTGAGAAAATTCTGGAATAAATAATCAGCTTTCAGCAGGGAATATTACTTATTGATGTGGGCTGGAATTTATTTGCAACAGTAAGCATGTATCGGGGGGCCTAGAAGGGGAAATGTAACAAAAGAGGGCAGATTTTTAAAGAAATTTATGAAAATATTTTGTTTGGAAGATGTGAATTCAGTAGGAACTTGGAGAGAATTTACATATTATACCCCAAGGTACAAAAACTGGGCCAGGCTAGACAGGAACTATATTTCACAGGAACATGTGAATTTAATAGAAAGTTTTGACACGCATCCAATAACTGTTTTACGTCATGCATAAATAATACCTAAAATAAAAATACAGGATAATGAAATACAAATGAGACTCTGGTGCTTCCCCACCTATCTGTTAAACAGAGAGGAATTTAAGGAATAGGTAGTAGAAATTATTTATGAGTTATTACAGAAGATATACATTTCTTCAGTAAATATAGCTAGGGAGTGGGATAAAATGAAAGTGGAGTTTAAAATAGGGTAGAAATAAAAGAAAAAGAGATATGGTGAATGAGTAACTAGAATTATTTAGAGTGACTAACAAAGGTTAAAGTATTACAGAATGGGGGAATGTCACAGAACAAGAAAAGGTCCAATTGCAGAGTGCTAAATTGAAAATAAGGAACAACTTGGATAATATGCTTGAGTTAAGAAAGATTGCTGTTAAGCAACCTTTTTTTTTTGATAATAGCTCCAGACCACAAAAGCTTTTACCACAATGGCTCAGGCAACAGAAAGTGGAAAGAGTTGTTCCCAAGCTTAGGGAGCCTATAACAAAGAAAATAACCAAAGGTCTTGTAGAGGTATTAGAAATACTTTGGAAATGTTATAAGAATCTGTATAACACAGAGAAATGTGGAAATCAAGAAAAAGTACAAATGAAAATGTTTATGAAAGAATGAAATATGCCAAAGTTAGAAGCAGCAGAGTTTGAATTATGATGATATATAATTAAAAAACAGTTAGACAGTTAGGACAGGAGGAGGTGAGATGTAAACAATTTACAGAAGTATCCATGAATAGATGGTATTATTGTGGAAGTCTAGAAGCTAGAAGGGAAGAACATGACAAAGAGTGAGAAGGTTTTGTTTAACAGTATTTAAAAAGGAGGAGAAGCACCAACATCCTGGAAGGAAGCTATGGCGGCTGTGCTACCTAATGATGAAAAAGGCCCATTTCTATTCAAAACCATGATTATAAAGTGTTAATGTCCTGTCGTATTGCATGAAAGTTCTGGAGAAGGTGATTGATAAATGGATACTCAGAGTAGTAGAAAGTAAGATGGGAGGTGAGCAGTTCAGATTCAGATCAGGATGCATCACAACTGACCCAATGTTTGCAGTGAGACAGATAGATGAGAAGAAGCTAGAGAAGAGGAAAGGGTCTAATTGGGCATTCCTAGACTTGGAGAAAGCATATGACAATGACCCAAGAAAGTTGATTTGGGCTGTACTGCAGAGGTTTGAAGTCCCAGAAACATTGGTAGAATTAGTGCAGGCTATGTAGAAGGACCCAATGACTCAAGTACGAACAGTGTTTAGTTTCACAGAAGGGTTCCCAGTTGGAGTGGGTGTGCACCAGGGTTCAGCTCTGAGCCCACTGCTGTTCATACTGGTGATGGACTACATTAGCAAACAGGTTGGAGGGGACAGATCATCAAAGTTGCTGGATGCAGATGAAGGCGGCAGTATAATTAATGCCGAATGTGTGATAAGAGACCTGGGGACCCATTTGGACAGTAGTCTCTCCTTTGATAATCACATCGCCACAGTAGTCAGGAAATCCTTCTACGTGGCACACCTCATCACAAAAGGGTTCTCATGTAGGAGAAAAGAGGTCATTGTTCTTCTCTACTTGACACTCAGACCCATTATAGAGTACAACACCCCTTTTGGAATGTACCTCACAAGACATCTGCAGCAGTTGCAAAGGCCACAGACGTACCTCACAAAGAGGATTACTGGCCTCAAACAGATGCCCTACACTGACCCTGTCAAAAAACTCCAGCTTTACTCCATAGCATATCGCCTACTCTGAGGTGATCTCTGCCTAACATATAAAGCTATGTCAAACCCAGGGCTGTTGGACATGCTACACCTAAAGAAATCCCAATCACTCCAAGCTACATGGTCTAGGGACCTAAACCTTGTCACCACAATAAACAGGACATGCTGGAGGGATAGATTCTTGTCCCAGAGACTTTCTATACTCTGGAACAAGCTACCCATCTATGTCAAGCAAAGTTCCTCATTAGCACTCTTCAAGAAAAATCCTGATAAGTGGATGTGAAATAGGAAATACACCCCAGGGATCACTTTGGTGGCTCTGCTTGACAGGGGCACAGGGAAATAACTTTTATGGGTAGCCAGGGAACCTTGTTGGCTAGGCTTACTTAGGCCCTTGCGCTGATAGCCTCATACCTACCTATGAACCTATGAGCCTATGTGGCATTACAGGCAGACTCTGAGCAAGAACTTCAGCAATGGCTAGGGGAATGGAATGCAAAACTAAAGGCACAAGGGATGAAGCTAAGTACAGATAAGAAGGTGTTAATGGCAGCAAACAGGGGAAATCAGAAGAAGCTGAGAATTGAGACAGAAGGGAAGATAGTGGAACAGGTTAATAGCTTTTGGTATCTGGGAGGGGTGGTTGAGGAGAAGGGAAGTCTGAATGAAAAGGTCGAAGCTTAAATCAAAGGGGCTGCAGCCAACTGATAAAGAGTGTCAGTTGTAGTGTATGACAGAAGAATGCCAAAGAAGCTGAAAAGTAAGGTATACAAAACAGTGGTGTGACCAGTACTACTGTATGGTACAGAAACCTGGGCAGTAAAGGCAGAGCAGATGAGGACGCTAGAGGTGATGAAATGATGTGCCTAAGAAGGGTGGTAGAATACACAGTGTGGGGCAGATGAAGACATTGAGGGCATAAGAGCAGAAGCCAAAGTAGTTCTAATTGTAGAAAAGATCAAAGATAACAGATTTCTGTGGCCCAGGCACATGTGCAGAAAAGCAGAAGACAATCTGATGAAGAAGATTTGGGACAGACAGGAAGAAGATAAGAGGAAACAAGGGCATCCAGTAAATAGGTGGATGGATTGTGTGAGAGATGATCTGCAACAGTCAGGCGTGAGTATCGAGGAAGGCAGGAGTTTGGCATTGAATTGAGAGGGATGGTGACAGTTAACACAACACCCTGACCCCATTAAGAAAATGGGAAAAAGAGGGCTGATGATGATATCTATAATGGCTATAAAATGGCAAAGGTGATGCCAAAATTGATGGATATGGATCAATGTGGTTTTGTGGAAGGGAGGCAAACATTTGACCACATTATTATAACAGTGATGATCCAGAGGGAAACAGAATTAAAGAAAATAACACTGTTGTTGGTGGGTCTTGATGCTGAGAAATCATTTGACAGAGTAAGCTGGGATTTTACAAGTAGGCAATAGGTGCATTTGTAATCCCTGGCACAATAATAAGGTTAATTAGGAGGATATATGAGGGATCAGAGGTGAAAACTGAAGGGGGGGTTCCTCTGTGATAATTTCTATTTGAACACAAGAACCAGGCAGGGGCATCCTCTTTCCCCTTTGTTATTTGCATTATATTTAGAACCATTGGAAAAGAAAATAAGGGACACAGAAATTGAAGGATATAATTGGTATAGTAATCAAGAAAAGTTGGCTTTATTTGAGATGATATTAATTTATACCTGATAAAACCAGAAAATGACATTTCAGCATTGTGGAATATTCAGAGACAGTTTCCAGTATTTTCAGGATACAAAATTAATGAAGCTAAAACAAAAGGCAATAGCTGTAAATTATGTACCTGCACATGAATTTGTTCAGCAGTACCCATGTTTATGTGGACATGATAAAGTGAAGTACTTAGGAGTATGGGTTAAAAAGGATTGTGTTATGGCAGCTAAGCATATGTGAGAAGAGACTAAACAAAAGATAAAACAAAAACTGAAAACTGGAAGCTCTGTTTTATGGATATGGATAGCAAACAGTGAAAATAATTGTTTTCAGTCTCACGTTTTATGTACAGGTAAAGCATATTTTTAACAAACAGAAGAGAAGTTGTAGATAATTAATAAAAAGTTGAAGGATTTTCTCTAGGAGGGGAAGAGGGCAATAACTAAGTGGGATAAGCTGATCCTTCCAATAGAACATTATGGTTTGTGATTACCTAATTTGAAGAGGTATTTCAGAGCTACACCGTTATGGCTCCTTTACATAGCACAAGTAGAAAGATATAATTCAAGGTGGAAAGGGTAAGTGATGAAACAGGGAGGAAACTCAAGAAATAAGGAGAGACTGGGATTTTGGATGCAAATCCATAAGGAAAATAACAATAACCACAAAGTAGCAGAAAGTATTCTAATAACTAAGCCAACACAGGAATGGAGAAAGGAGATTTTGCCGATAGGGATGACTGCAATTAGGGGTACAGAGAATAGGCAAGAGGGGAAAGGGGAAAAACTGGCAAAGGAACCAAGGTACTGGAGCAAATAATTAGAGAGGAAAAGTTAATAGGATGGGGACAGGTCAAGAATACATTTAGACTGCAGGCTACGCATTGCCTTCCTTATCAAGGGATGATATCCAGGTATGTGCACAGAGAAAGGAATAGGTGGATCATAAGTGAAAGACCAGCACCAGTAGAGATTTTAGTAGAGTCTAGAAAAGAAGCTGCTGTTAAAAAAGGGATAATAAGTAAGGCATATAAAATATTGTATAATAACTATAGGATTCAATCAGATGAGGTTAGAAAGGATTGGAAGAGAGATTGGATAAGTAATTTACAAAGAAACAATGGGAGGACACATGTAAGGCTCCCAAATATGCAACAAAGTCTAGAAGATTTGGGATTTTTACTTGGAAGTGTTTGCATAGGTATTTTTATACCCTAAGCAGACTCCAAAGAACTTTTCCTCAGGTAGACTGCAAATGTTAGAGGTGTGATTGGGAAGAAAGAGGTAAATGAGAATGTATTTTTTGGGAATATAATGACTTAGCAGACATTAAAAATTACCTGCAGACTACTGAGTCAGAAATGCTTAGTAAGAAAACTGGTGTCACTAAAGAAATTATATTTTGAGCTGTGATACAGAATTAGAATTGCTTAGCTATAGTAAGAACTTGATGACTTTGAAACAGGAATTAGCATCACCATTGAGCATTCTTTTCGGGCATCCGTGGTGGTGCAGTAGTTAGCATTGTCACCTCACAGCAAGAGGTTTCCTGGTTTGATCCTTGGCTGGGGTGCCTTCTGTGTGGAGTCTGCATGTCCTCCCTGTGGTCGTGTGGCTTTCCTCCAGGTGCTCTGGTTTTCTCCCACATCCCAAAAACATGCTGTAGGTGGATTGGACACTCTAAATTGGCCCTAGGTGTGAGTGTGTGCCTTCTGGGAAGGTTGGGCGCTGGGCTGGCAACTCACCACTGTAAAAATCTACTGCCAATCATGAGCGGACAAGTGGTCCGCTGTGGCGACCCCTAACCAGGAAAAGTCAAAAGAAGAAGAAGTTTGAGCATTCTTTTCAATCACAGACTAAGCACTGGCTTCATCCCAACTGAATGGAAAACAGCTACCATCATCCCTTTGCACAAAGGGATGCATCCACAGACCCTGGGAACTATAGACCTATTAGCCTGACCAGCCTTATCTGCAAGGCCATGGAACAAATCATCATGGACCTTATTAACAATGATATAGGAAATCTCCAAATGCTCAACCCCACTGAGTTTGGCTTTGACTTGTTGGACTTCTTCGAGACAATCACCAAACCCCTAGATGAGGACAAATCTGTGCAACCATCCTGCCTAAACTTAGCCAAGGCCTTTAAAACAATCCCCCACTCAGGCATCATTGATAAATTCACCCAGTTGGGTATCAACCCAAATATTGTCAGGTGGGTTGTAAACTGGCTCACTGATAGAACTCATGCTGTCAAAATAGGAGAGGCCACCTCCTTCAGCAGACCCATAACCAGTGGTGTTCCACAGGGATCGGTTCTGGGACCCCTACTTTTCGGAATCTACTTCTCTGAAGTACAGGCTAAAACTAAAGGACTGTGGCTGACAAAGCCTGCTGATGACTGCAAATGGGGAGCAATCACTGAAACCCCTAGTGATGTCAACATCCTGCAAGAAAGTCTTATGCAGACTAATGACTGGTGCCAAAGTCATGGTCTTAAACTTAATGCAAAAAAATGCATTATCATCCCCTTTGGTAAGGGCAATGTTCCTGCAAACTATCACATCAATAGCAATACCTTGACCACACAGTCAGTGATGAGAAATCTGGGCACACAGGTTGATAGCAACTTTAGCTTTGATCACCATGTCTCCACAGTAGTAAAAAGGGCATTTTATATTGCTCATCTAATAAGTAAGGGCATTGCCTCCAGAAAAAAAGAGGTTATAACCCCGCCCCCCGTACTCTTCTCTAATCAGGCCAATAATAGAGTAAACGCTTCCATTGGTATGTTCCTTGCCAAACACCTGCAGCAATTGGAGAGACCACAAAGGTCCCTTACAAAGAAAATTCAGGGTCTTCAGGATCTGTCTTATGTGGGCAGACTGAAATCATTGTCACTTTACTCTGTCATACAGACTGCTTAGAGGTGACCTGTAACTTGCATATAGAGCTATCTCTGACTCAGCTTTAATGGAAATGCTGCCAATTTGCAACTCAAATGGCACATGGGTCACTCACTGAAAGGACCTTAACCTGGTATGTGACATCAACAGAACTTGCTGGAGAGACAGATTTTTCTCACAGAGGTTGCCCCACCTTTGGAACAAGTTTCCTATTCAGTTAAACAAAGCCCCTCATTGGTCCTATTTAAGCGCAGTTTGAATGATTGGATGGGTAACTGGAAATTCACTCCAGGGGTTCCACCTGGGTCCCTCTTGGACAGGGACAATTAGGTGCTGATTTTAGTGTCTGCTTGAACTGGACACCCTTGAGAACACAGGTTGAACTTCGCTAGGCTTCTGCTATGATCCTATGATTCTATGAATTCTGCTGGTTGCCAACAAAGCAGTTACTTGAAAATGGAAATCAAAGTCTAAACCAACTATAGTTGAAGTACTGAGTATAGTAAGAGAGATAAAAGAACTGGAAGTTTTATTTTATATGATCTTGAGGCATTGTGCATAACTGATCCATTAATGTCAATGTGATGACTCCTTTATGTGAACCCAAAAGCTCACTTTGTCCCAAATGCATTTGCTCTCCACTGATTGATATATTCCATGCAACAGACATTGTTTTCTGCTCTCTGCATTATTAATTTATCTTTGTGGGTGCCTGTCTCCATGATAGGCTCTCACCAATTGGTGAAGTAGGAACCATCCCTAGGAAAACTTGATAGCCAGCAAGCAGCAGCAGGCAGCTGGAAGGGGGGAGCTGTAGTCAAATGTAAATAAATGGCATCAACTGGTAAACCAAGTTTATTTGCTTCAGTTACATAAATGTAAAACTGGAAGAGATTGAATAAGCATAAGCGATTAGCAATTAAACCGTATTGGCCAAGAACCCCAAGGTTCAATAAGTTTGCTAGAAATAACTTTAGGATAATTACTTTAAATACCTTACAAAAAATACATATCAGGCTAATGGTTTGATAATACTCTTGGTCATTTACTTTACCCTCTTTTAAAGAGTGTAATTACAATAGCTGTTTTCCAAAGTTCTAGAGCAAAGCCTGATTGTAGCATTTTTTAAACAGTATTGGAAAGCCACCATATAGACTTTTACTTGAATTTTAAAAATCATTTTTTTTAATTAAATTTTTTTCTGGTATGTTTGCAATATGGATTGCATCAAGGTAACTGCTAGAAAAGTTCATATTTTGAGCATTTAATACAGTAAATGGATGAAATACTAAAATCCAATGGAAATATATATATATATATATATATATATATATATATATATATATATATATACAGGAAACAAGTTAGACATCTTGTAACAAGCTTGTTAGGAGCATGAATATAACATTAGAAAGGTTAAGGATAGTAGCTCACTAGCCAAACACATTATGGAATATCCAGGGCATTCTTTTAAGTATATGGTTATTGATCAGATTCAACAAGAAAAGGAAAGAATTGCTTTGCAACTATTATCATGTATAAAATTAGTTTAGAAATAATAGGTATTTGTTATAATGAATTTTATGACAGGGAAATACGTTTTTAGTTAAGTGCGTTGTTGACTGATTGATTTTATTAGATTAATTAACTAATGATGTAAATGTTATTAGTATAAAAATTAGAAAGATCTTTATGATACATAAAGATGTAATGTTAATAATGCACTTTACAGGCATCCTGTTTTGCTTAGTAGTAGAATACAAGTTTTGCTGGAGAACTCACATGCAAAAGCAGCTGTCTGTTTGTTTTGGTATCCTTTTTAATCTGCTTCTCATTATTTTCTGTAATGTCTTTAAATCTATTTTAGTTTCTGCAGATCAGCTGAATTTGTCTTGTATATCATACTCGTTTTAGTTATTGTATGATTGAACTTTCTAGATATTCTTGCCACATTCTTGAATTATTGACTTTCCTTTGCAGATGTTATTTGAAGAGGAAAGGCCCATAAAATCTATGCTATATTCCTTCCTTTTTGTAACTGTTGAATTTCACCTGTTGCATCAGATTGCTCATTGATGGTATTATTTATAAATCAGTTAACAGAGCCATATGGTCATACCTGTGAAGAGATTACATTATCCTGGGCAAAATAAGTTTGGAAGTATGAGGAATGGGTCAGGGAAAATGTTTGATGTGAACTATATCATATAAGTCTTTTCTATTACTTTCTTAGGCATGTATCTCTATTAAACTTGCACCAGTTCTATGATAATAAGACATTTCTCCACCCTTTTTCATAAGTCTTTTGCTTAGGGAAAGGGTAAATGCAAGTGGAAATGATGTGATAGTTATTTGAGAGTCAAAATAGGCCCATCTCTATCACATCCAGTACCCCTTGCCAGAGAAGTGCCCCAGGGATCCATACTTGCCCCACTGTTGTTTTTAATCTTTATTGACAAACTACCCTCTGATCTCCCTAACTTTCGTATCAGTCTTTATGCTGATAACAGGGTTATTCTTTGATCTAGTCCCTCTCATTCAGCTCTTCAAGCCCAGCTTCAGTCTGACCTCTAATACTTTAATTCTTGGCTTACCGACCATAAGCTACTCCTAAACCTCTCCAAACAAAAAGTATGATATTTGGAACCTCACAAAATCTGAAAAAACGTCCTATAAAACTCAACTACACAGATTTCAATGGTTCCCAAATAGAAACAATCACATCCTTAACTACTTGGTTTATGGCTAGACCAGTGGCTTAACTTCCTAAACCACATTGAAAACACCAGGAAAAAGAACAGTTATCTTTTGTTCTGGTGCTGGAAAATATTCCTTTTCTCACCAGACCAGCTAGAGCTGCAATAGGCAAAGGATTCGTCCTTGCTCAACTTGAATACAGACTCTTTGTCA
Organism: Protopterus annectens; assembly: GCF_019279795.1. Classification (NCBI taxonomy): domain Eukaryota; kingdom Metazoa; phylum Chordata; order Ceratodontiformes; family Protopteridae; genus Protopterus; species Protopterus annectens. The sequence goes on from NC_056743.1 coordinate 179,149,867, forward strand.
TAGCCGCAGCCTCTAAAAACCTCATCCACTCTACATTTCATTGAAAACAAAATCTGATGATTCATTTCTAATTCTCCTTCTTAGGAACACCATATGTCACTTACTCCAAAGCCAAATGGCTACCAGTCTCCTACAGAATTGAACCACTCCTAGGGTCTCTTCTTTTCAAACTACTTAAGCAAGGTCTTTTCCTACCTCTTGCTGCCAAACTCTGTAACAAAATCACCCCCAACAACCTCTACAATCTTTTCCAATTAACTCGCTCACTACAGACACCTCAGACCAAACTGCACTGTGCCAACCATTCCTTCTCCATTCTTGCACCCTAACTCTGAGAATCCCTCCTCCTCTCCTAAACCAAGTCCCCTCTTTCCCCATGTTCAGAGCACAACTCAAAAGACACCTCCATCAAAAATCTGACTGCAAGTGCTTATTCATAGGACACATAACCTAACTCCTTCCTCACCTGCATCACTTCTACTTTGGCCCTGTGTGCTTACCTGCTGCTTCAATCTCATATTTATTTCTAAAATTAATTCACATTTGCTTTTTTACTCTGCTAATAATATTTACATATTGTTTCAATTGTCTATGGGATTATCTACATTCTGTAATTACTCTAATTTGCTAATTGTACTATACTAATTGTACTTGCAAAGTACTACTGTACTTTAATGTACTGTAAATTAAAATTATTGTAATTGTGAATTTGTTCTGTTTTATTTTTTGTGAATTTCTTCACTCGAGCTGTGCCTGCAAATGGTCTATTGTGATCAGTGCACTACTGCAGTAAACAAATTAAATAATTAAATGTGTGGAAGATTTGGAATTCACACTTTTAAAAGGGAGGGTTTTATTCTGATAAGAGATTGTTTAGTGGGGGGGTTGTTGAATTTAGTGGATGTCAAAGACAAACATGACTTCTAACCTCCAGTGTCTTCTAACTTCTCTGTAGCTACAGATGACATACTGGCTGTGTTATAAAATCATGTTCTAGCTAACTGCTTCTAAAATACTGATGCCATAGGAAAGGTCTAATTGTTAAAATATGGCAGCCTTTTAGAATGAGAATCAACAATATGACCCATACTATTTCAGAGATTGTCATGTTTCACCTTTTTTTTTTCAACTCCAGGAGCAGGGATTTAATAAACAAAAAGGAATGTTGTGGAAATAGAAATACACCTTATTTTATTTAGAAGATTGTTAGATTAGGGCTTCTCTCTTAGCCACCTCAGTGTCCTAAACATGATCATAGATGCTGCTACTGAAAATCAAGTATATGCAGTGTCATAAGAACATGTCTCCACAAGAAAAGGCATCATATTGGAAAAAAGCAAAAGGGTAATACATTTTTGACAATTTCCTCCTGATATCACAATATTCAGCTGGAATGCTAAATATTTTCTTTCTGTATTTAGCCATATGAACCAATAATATTGAGATTTGATGACAATGGCGTATATGATTTTTTTTACCCAAGTTGTCATAAAGCTTACTTTGTCTTTGTGCTGAAGTGCATCAGAGCAAAGAAAAAGTTGGTTAGCAGGCTTTGGAGAAGATTTATCAAGCTGATTAAAATCTGTCAAAAGAGACTCATACTAAACAATATATCGTGTATGCACCCTGTATAATCTATGCGTCTTCTTAAAGGCTAGACATGGTATCTCTGGAGTCTGAAAAGCTGTTTCTTAAAGCTTTGAAAAGACTAAGAGAGAGAGAAGAGGAGGAAGTGGCCAGCGTCAACAAACATATGTTAAACCTTACCTCTGTGAGATACATGGATAAAGCTCTTACTACATTCCAGGCAATTAGTGGCTTGAGCTAAGCAGGGGATAGTGGAAGTGAGCAGTTTATGCCAGTTCATCCATTCTGGGGGAAGGGAAATATTGGCCTTAGTCATCCAAATTGCAACCCTACAAGTCAAAGTATACACAATAACACTTGCCATAGGACTGGGGGTAAGTAGGTTTGGCAGCTAAAGCCAGTGATGGTATCCCTTATAAGCATGTGTCCTGGAAAATGTATGTGCAAGGAGAGGGCACAGAATGTCCCCATGGTGATGCAGATGTTCACATCAGCCACCAGGTTTAGGATTAGGGACGTAACCACAAAACCCTAGTAGCTGTACATATGATGATCTGTCAAGGTGGGAAGGCTGATGATTGGCACGCGACAGAAGAAAAGTATTAAAAAAAATAAATTGATGGTAAGACTGCATCACTTCAGAAATGTAATTTATCAAGGAAATGTATACGAAAAAAAATCACATAATTTCTTTTTAATTTATATTCAGTCAGTCCATCGTAATCAAAGTTGAAAGTACAATCTGACTCAGAATCTTTTCAAGCTAATTTCTTTGAATTAACAAGCTTTTTCTTCAGAAATATCATCATTTTATGACATTAGAAAGTATTGCACAGGACTGAAATGCAATGCTGTTTTTTTTTCCTTGCTGCGTGCCAACCATCAGCCTTTGATGATCAGCTGGCCCGTTTGTTGCCCCTCCAGTTGCAAAATGCTATCATCTAGGCAGACATCAGGGTTTTGCTGGTATAGTCATAACTCCCAATGGCTGATGTACAGTCTTACTTATATGAGGCCCGCTATAATTTCCCCATATGTGTGCACATTCCTGCACATGCACTATGAAGGATACTGTCTAAAAGTGATTTAGAAGACACAAGTACTGGTGGCACTTACACTGTATATGATGCACCTCTTCTCCAGTAGGTGTCACCACTGCAGTTGGCTGCACCCCCTCTGTCCCCCAAGACAGGTAAACCATTATCCACTTAATCCAACCTTTCCCCACCCTGCTCCTGCAGCACCAAGCCACTAATCAGTTCCAGATCATCTAGGTCAAAGTCATGGCTTCATCTCGCTCTACACCCTGGTCCAAAGCATAATGTTGTTTCTGGTTATAAAAATGCAGTTTGCCAGTTGTTAGGATCAAGACTGCTGGCTCTAAAGAAAGAAATAACCTTTTTAAGTCTACTTTTTAGAAATGTTTTTTCTCTCTGATATTTTAAGCAAATAAAAAAGTATATAGCCATAATCATTTTCCCCCATAAAGAACTGTTAAGAAACACAAACAGAATTTGTCTGAGTTAAGAGAGCTTACAGACTTCACACTGCCCTTTTATATAACATATATAATACAGATTCAGGTTTAATGAGCAGTGTGTATGGTACCACAAACTTTACTACTTAAACAATGAGGCACTTGAGGTGAAGAGTTCATCAGAGGACAATTATTTTAATCTGCACCCTAGGTAAAAATCAGCCAAAAAAACATATAAAATGCACTAATATTAACAATAGAATGTACTCTTCATTTCCAAAAAAAAGTCATATGGAGTAGCTGGTTTAGAAAAAAACAAAACACTCTGGAAAGCCAGTGATACTTATATAGTGACATTAGGTCATGCAACACCCATGGACAATCTGTCATTTCCATGTAACGCCCACCCTGTTGGACATTATTGCTTGCATGTCTGGTACAGAGAGTAGATGTGAGAATGTAGCCACATATCCCAATGATTTCTGTATTGGGAGTCTTTGTAACCACTCAGTCCTGTGTGTATAATTTTTGCTCATATGCAGATCATAAACAGAGCTGTATTCCAACCGAGACCATATCATGTTGATATACAATGAAATAATAATCTCTGGAAGGAGGGGGAACTTCATGTGGTTACTGGCAAAAAGTCTCCCTTAAGTGTCATAGCTCTTTTACACATATAATTAGGATGTTGTGCAAAACGTAACTTTTTGTTAAGTGTTACTGCTAGGTCTTTATATGTTTTTGTATATACAATGTGTTCCATTTTGCAGGTATATGAAGAAAGAAATGTCATTTATTCACTAGTTATTTTTTTGCAAAGTTATCTAGCCTACCTAATGTTGCAGGATAGATGAAGACTTTCCTGGCACTCAGTTTATGCTTAAGACAAAGTAGCAGTCCATTACAGAATACAAACACACACACACACACACTTACACACTGCATGCCCATATATGTCTTACTGGTTCATATCTGATATTGGAGGGCAGAGAAAGTTATTCTTTGCAAAGTCATAAAATCTGTCTTCTGTTTAGCATTCCCTAGGGTTTGTAATTTTGCCCAGTTTGTTATCGTCTGGTTCACTTTGCAGAGGCATATTGCCATTCTGTTATGGTATTATTAGACACATGCCTATTTTATTATTATTACATAAACAACCTAGAAATCATTTTTATTGACCATTAAGTCTGAGCTATAAAAACGCTGAGTGAGTAAAAATCTAAGACTAAAACTCTGTTCTACCTCACTCAAGTTATCTAGCACTAGTTTTCTTATTATATGTGTAATCATTTGTCAGAAATCGGTTTGCTATCCATTTTGTGATTCTTTCAAGTATCCTTAGATGCTCAGTATATTATCTCATGTTACATTATGCTATACAGTAACATATATGCTAGTAAATATTTTGTAAATGCCATTGCTCTACAAGCCTTTAAAAGAAACTATTAATATGTTATTATAAACATATTGATTGGTTAGATGATACAGGGAATTTCTTTTTGAAGTATTTATGCTTTTCCACATAGGGGTCTGATTGTGGCCTACTTCAATTCACTTTGAACAACACATTAAATCATGTTTTTATTGGACAGTAATAGTAAACATCCCATCAGTTTGGTTTTAGTTCTGCAAAACCTTTATTTCTGGTGTTGTCAATTCCACTAACCTTGTTAGTGCTTATTTATCGGTACTAAGTATTTTTATTGGCAAGTTAGTAAAGTTGATGCCTGTTCTATTTCTATGCACTTATAGCAGAAAGGAATCACAAGTAAGTGAGTTATATTTTCCATTTTTTCATCTGTATAACTCTCATTTCTTAAGCAAATTATGTACATCTCAAAACATGCATAAACTAGAAATATCTACAACAAACTCAAAACAGCACCAAACAGGTATTCAAAAGAATCCAGGTAACCACTGGAATAACTTAGAAATAGTACATATGTATACCATACAGGAAACAAGTTAGACATCTTGTAACAAGCTTGTTAGGAGCATGAATATAACATTAGAAAGGTTAAGGATAGTAGCTCACTAGCCAAACACATTATGGAATATCCAGGGCATTCTTTTAAGTATATGGTTATTGATCAGATTCAACAAGATCCAAGGGGAGGATCCAGGGGCCTGTATTTGGAAAGGAAAGAATTGCTTTGCAACTCAGGCTTAATGCTTGTCCATGGCCTGGGTTGAACAAGTTAACCTCTATTTATTGTTTATTGAAACTTAAGGCCTTGGCAAGATAAATTATATCTACCCCCTTTTTTGATTTTTGAGTTAAATTAATTTTGAGTTAAATAGTTTTTAATTTTTGGTGGTGTTGTTATTATCATGTATAAAATTAGTATATAAATAATAGGTATTTGTTATAGTGAATTTTATAACAGAGAAATAAGTTTTTAGTTAAGTGCCTTGTTGACTGATTGATTTTATTAGATTAATTAACTAATGATGATGTAAATGTTATTAGTATAAAAAGACTATTTTTAGAGAACTTTATCTGATGAAGACCTATATTGTTTGACCGGACAAAAGTGCTTATCATTAAAAGTTTTCTGTGATTTTGCTGCACTGCTGTGGATTCTTCTGTCCTTTTGGAGTTTTGTTATTTTGTAACAAAACAATATGTTGCCTTTAGTTGTTTTTGCAATTATAACAACACAGTTAGTGTATCTTGAAAAGTTATCTTGAGGAAGTACTTTTGCAGTAAAACAGAAAGCTGAAACACAGGATTAGAAAGATCTTTTATGATACATAAAGATGTAATGTTAATAATGCACTTTTCAGGCATAAGTCTTCCTCAAGGAAAGTCCATCCTGGGATTCAGAAATGCTTACTACAACATGGAAGCCTTAACTCCCTAGGTTTCCACATCACAGTAAGCTTGTGTGTGATTCATGCACTTTTCTGTTGGTAGTGACCATAGTGCAAAAACAAGTTTTGCTGGAGAACTCACATGCAAAAGCAGCTGTCTGGGGAGCAGATAATTCAAGTTAGCCATGTGGTATCCCTTAGAAATGGCACTGGCAATGGATTAACATGCAACACACCATCTTACTTCCTGCAGCTTCTCTGATTCACTTATAAAATGTATTATTATTATTTTTTTTACTCCATAACAGATACTGTTTGTTTTGGTATCCTTTTTAATCTGCTTCTCATTATCTTCTGTAATGTCTTGAAATCTATTTTAGTTTCTGCAGATCAGCTGAATTTGTCTTGTATATCATACTCATTTTAGTTATTGTATGATTGAGCTTTCTAGATATTCTTGCCTTTTACATTCTTTTTCAGTTAATTATGACTTTCCTTTGCAAATCTGTTTATTTATTTATTTAAATTTGTTGACTGGGAGTGTCCGACTGGACGTAGGTCCATTTTCAGCAGAGGCCCGGGGAGAAAAGCTCCACAGTTAAAATAAACAGACAGTAGTTACATTGGATTACATAGCAATTAATTTAACATAGCAATTACTTACAACATATTTACAGATGAAGAATATAGTACATCAGTAGACAACTAGAATCTTTATCTGTGAAGTACATAAGACATTAACAAATGTTACAAGAAGAAGTTCCTGCTGTATAATAAGTACTAGGCTTATGAGCATCTGAGCTTGCTATAATCAAGGTAGTTAGTGGGGTGGAAAGAAAGGTAGTGGTTGGATGGGGTGGGTGATATTAGAGTGGGAGTTGCAAGGGCATAGCCAGCATGTTTTTAGGTGCGTTTTTAGTAAAGTTTTGAAGTGGGTGCATGATGGTAAGGAGGTAATTGTGGGTGGGAGTGAGTTCCATAATTTGGCTATGGCGCAAGAGAATAGTGCTTCACCAGCTGAGTTATTGGCTTTAGTGATCTGCAAGTGATTTTTGTTGCTGGATCTTAGTGGTCTGGTGGTGTGATAGGGTTGGAGTAGATTCTGGAGGGATGGGACATTTAGTGGATGGTTTACTAGTTTGTGGGCGAGTGAGAGTTGATACCACTGAAGGAGGTGAGGGAGTTCAAGCCAGCCCAGTTCAGCAAGTGAGAGACAGTGGTGACTACAGTAGGATGCCCCTGTGGCAAATTTGGCAATTTTGTTGTAGCAGGTCTCTAGCTTGTTTAGATCAAATTGCCTTAGGTTGGTATATATTGGAGAGACATAAAGTAGGGTGGAGATAAGGTGGGAATTTGCTATTGAAATCTTTGCTGCTTTGGTGAGAAATTGCTTATTTCTGTATAACTCTCCTAGCTTTTTGTGGACTTTTTTTATGGCCATGGATATGTGAATGTCAAATTTTAGTTTATTGTCTATTTCCACTCCTAGCAATTTGGTGTGTTCAGTTGGGTATATAGTGGTGTTGTCTTTTGCTGTGATGTTAAAGTGATAGTTGTTTTGAGTATGTTTGGTGGGTTGGAAGATGAGTAGTTTAGTTTTGTTTGGGTTGAGTATTAACTGGGCATCGGATAACCATGTTTCAACAGAGGAAAAGGCTTCCTGTGTGACTTTTTGCAGTTTTGGTAGGGACTGGGCTGAGCAGATGATGGTTGAGTCATCTGCGTATTGTATGAGTGTGCCATGTTTGGTGGCAGAGGCTAGATTATTGGTGTAAACAGAGAAGAGTAGGGGTCCAAGGATGGATTCTTGGGGAACCCCTATGGAGACAGGTAGTTGGGGAGATATGTCATTCTGCCATACAATGGATTGTTGGCTGTCAGACAGGTAACTCTGAAACAAGTTGGTGACTGATTGTGAGAAGGATAGGTTATTGAGGACAGAGATAAGTTGTTTGTGTGGGACTATGTCAAATGCTTTAGATAGGTCTAGGAAAGTAGCAGAGGAGAGATAGCCATTGTTTTTATGCTGAAGGATAGTGTTAGTAAAGGAGAGTAAGGCAGTGGTGGTACTATGGTTTGGTCGGAAACCATGCTGAGTACTGGAAAGGAGGTTGTTAGTAAGGAGGTAGTCTGAGACCTGAGAGTGTATGCATCTTTCTAGTATTTTGGAGAGTGGAGAGAGAATAGCTATGGGGCGGTAATTGGTTAGTTCTGTGGAGGGTCTGCCTTTGTGGAGGGGAATTATATGTAATACTTTCCACAGTGTGGGAACGTAACTTTTTGACAGAGATCGGTTAATAAAGATGGATACTGGGTAGGTCAGAGCATCAGCTGCGATTTGTAGGTATTCACTTGGGAGGTTGTCTGCTGCTAATTTGGTGGGTTTAAGTTTAATTAAGAGTTGTTTTATGTTGGAGGTAGGCACAGGAGAAAAAGAGAAGGCAATGGGGAGATTACTAGTTGAAGGTGTGGGTTGGAGGGGAGGGGGGTTGTGTTGTTTAACTAGTGATAGTATGGTTTGGGTGAAGTGTGTGTTAAATGAGGTAGCAATATTTTCTGAGGAGTGAGGGATGTTAGGAGGAGGGGTACTGACTTTACCTAGGTGAAGGATGGAGTTTATGGAGGACCAGAATTGTTTGGGGCTGTGTTGTGAGGAGTCTAGGGCAGACTGGTAGTATTGGAATTTGTCCTGTTTTATTAGCTTTTTGACTCTATTGCGTAGTTCTAGGAATTTCTGTCTAGTTGAGGGGGTTTTGTTTTTGTGCCAGTGCTCCCAGACTTTATCCCTGTTTTTCATTTCTGACTTAGTGGTTTTTTGTAGCCATGGGGAGGGTTGTGCTTTGGTTCTGGAAAATCTGTGGTTTCAGTCATAGTCCTGCAGGCCCAAATCTATGATATATTCCCTAATAATTCTTCAGTTTAGTCTCAGATTCCCAGGTGTTTTTTCACTAATTCATGTTTTTTTTTCCTTTGCGTAACTGTTGAATTTCACCTGTCCCCAACATGCATCAGATTGCTCATTGATGGTATTATTTATAAATCAGTTAACAGAGCCATATGGTCATACCTGTGAAGAGATTACATTATTTTGCATATTGCTATAAGTTCATATGTATTTATACAGAGTCAGTCTAGTATACTGTCACATCTGGCAAGTCTACAATGATCTAGATTAAGTTATTTTCTACTATTAATCTGGTTAGAACCTTTGATTTTCAAAAATCAGAATTAGTTTGTTGTCAGTTTGAATTTGTCAAGTTTAAATAGTTTCCACTATCCACAATCAGTGCACAATTATTCAAAAACCAAATGAATGATCATAGCTGATCAAGAACACAACTTACTTAACTACTACCACATACACACACGCATACACATTAAAATAAATCCTCCAGAACCCTTAAATCCCTTTTGGTTATATATGCTAATTCCATTATTCTACAACAGTGGAAAAATGGAAGAACCCCCAAATATATTTCACAGTTGTCTCACACAAAAAACATTCATATAGTGCCTCCATCAGAATGATATCATGTATGAGCAGATGTAAGTTTGATCATTTGTGTTAAACATTTGTATTCTTTATCTGCTTTTAATTGTTGATGGTTCTGGCATTAGTACACATCCGTTTAAAAAAACATAATGTTTCTAGAATCCTGTGCAACAATTTGCCAATCTAAATGTGCTTCATGTGTCTATATATATGATCTTCAATATTTGCTAAAATCCATTGGCCATTGGCTTTCCAAGATGGCTGCACACTGATCAAAAGGTTAGTTTCAACTCTCCCAGTGTGAAAAATGAAACTGGGGTCAGTAATTCTGATATTCAGCAGAGTATCAGGGGCAAAGGAAAAGGAAAGTATTTATACTAAGTGCTAGAGGAGCTCTAATAGCGATAGAAGAGAAAGAGAAAAAAGATAACGGTAGATAAGTGGATACTAAAAAGGGAAGAGGATTATGCTGGCATGCATTTACATTCCACCTAAAACTGCAGTTATAGAGCTTAAGAAAATATTGGGAGAAATAATTGGGTTTCAGTGGGGAATATTTCTTATAGGTGGGGACTGTAATTTAGTGTCCAAAACTGAGGATGTATCTAGGGGACATATAAGGGAACATATAGCAAAAGAGGGTAGATTTCTGATGAAGCTGTTTGGTATGGAAGATGAGAATTCAGTAGTAGGAACCCAGATACAATTTACATATTATTTCCCAAGGTACAATAACTAGGCTAGACTAGACAATAATTATAGTTCACAGGAGCTTGTGCATTTAAATGAAACTTCGACACACATCCAATAACTATTTCAGTTCATCCGCCAATAACAAATAAGATAAAAATGCGGGGTAATTAAATAAAAATGAGACACTTTGTACTTCCCTACCTACCTGTTAAAAAGAGAAGAATTTAAGGAATGCGTTATGGAAATTATTTGAGAGTTATTAGGAAAGACAAAAATTTCTTCAGAAGTTATAGCTAGTGAATGAAATAAAATGAAAGCTGAGTTTAATAATAAGTAGAAATAAAAGAAAAATAAATATGGTTAAGAAGTAACATGAATTATTTATAGGGGTTGACAAAGGTTAAAGTATTGCAGAATAAGGAGAATCTCGCAGAACAAGAACAGGCACAATTCTGTAGTGCTAAAGAGAAAATAAGGGAATATCTGGATAATATGCATAAGTTTAAAAAGATTGCTGTTAAGCAACTGTCTTTTGATAATAACTCTAGAGCACAAAAACATTTAGCATAACAATGTAGGCAACAGAAAGTCGAAAGGGTTGTTGCCAAACTTAGGGAGCCAATAACAAGAAAAATGACCAAAGATTCTGTAGATGTTTTACAGATATTATGTAACGTTTATGACAATTTGTATAAAGCAGAGATGTGGAAATCAGGAAAGTGCACAAATGGAAATATTTATGGAAGACTTACATATGCCAAGGTTAGAGGTAGATGAGGCTCAACAATTAACATAGAAGGAGATGAGATAAAAAGGTGACGTAATCAGTCTGCAGGAATAGATGATAATGCTGTGGAAGTTTGGAAGTTACGAGGGAAGAAACTGATAAAGATATGGAAGGTTTTTTAACAGTATTTTAAAAGGAGGAGATGCACCAGCATCTTGGAAGAAAGCTGTGATGGTTACAATACCTAAAGATGGCAAAGACCCATCAGACCCTTGTTCACATGCACCCACTTCAATTTTAAACAGTAGTTATAAAGTGTTTATGTCTATAATAGCTAAAAGAATGCCAAATGTGGTTTTGTGGAAGAGAGGAAAACATTTGAAAACATTAATAGCATAATGATGATCCAGAGGGAACATAAGAAAAATCCACTGTTTTTGGTGGATCTTGATGTGGAGAAAGCATTTGACAGAGTAAGTTGGGATTTTATGAGTAGGTCAATTGAAGCATTTTTATTCCCTGGTATAATAATAAGGTTAATTAGGAGGATATGTGAGGGATCAGACAAAAATTGAAGTGGGAGCATCCTTTCTGGCAAGTTGTGTCTGAACGGAGGAAGCAGGTAGCTGTGTCCTCTTTCTGTTTTATTTGTTTTATATTTAGAGCCATTGGCATAGAAAATAAGGAACTCAAAAATTCAAGGATATAATTGGTATGATAATCAAGAAAAGTTGTCTTTATTTGCAGACAATATTATTACCTGATAGAAACAGAAAAGGACATCTCAGTGTTGGAAACATCTTCAGACAGTTTAAAGTCTTTTTGGGACATACAATTAATGAAGACTAAACAAACTCTGTAGCTGCAAACTATGTGCCCACACTTGAATTGGACCAGCAATACACATATTTATGGTGACACGATAAAATGAAGTATTTTGGAGTATGGATTAAGAAGGATTCTGTTATGACAACTAGGGATATATGAGAAGAGATTAAACAAAAGATAATACAAAAAAACTGAGAAATTGGAATCTCTTGTCTATGAATTTGGATGGAAAGATACAAGCACTGAAAAATAGTTTTAGTCCCTTTAGTCTTATATGTAGGTAAGGCATATTTCTATCAAATAGAAGAGAAGTTGTTGATAGTAATTAATAAAAAGTTACAGGATTTTATCTGGGAGGGGAAAAGTGCAAGGGTCAAGTGGAATAAGTTGATCCTTCCAACAGAACAAGGTGGATTAGGACTACCTTATTTGAAGGGATATTGTAAAGCTACATAGTTTAAGGAGTATGTACATGGCACAAGCAGAAAGCTATAATTCAAGGTGGAAAGAGATGATAATTCTGATGGCTGCCAAAAAAGCAATTGCTAAAAAATGGAAATCAAAGTTTAAACCAACTGTATTTGAAGTATTGAATATTGTAACAGAAATAAAATAACTGGAAGTGGGATCTTTAGAAAAGAGCAGGAGCAAATTACATAGAAAAAAATTGGAAATTGTGGGAATACATGCAGAATAATCTTTTGGAGGAGGAGTGAGGTTTGATGGAAGGTAGGAGTTGATCGATTTATGTCATGTTGACTTGATTAATATACAAAATAATATATATGATGGATATTGTTTGTATCTGGGAATATGTTAATATTTGTTTTCTTTTGTATAAATGTATATTTGCCTATGTCTTAAGTGATAATTCAATAAAAGTGTTTAAAATAAATGCATTGGCCATTTGATGGGTACAGATGCGTTCCTTTGTAGAGATAGGGTTTCCTCTTAATACTGTTGTCAATAAAATCAAAGTGTTTCAACACAGCAGACTTTCTAACACAGGCAGCTATTGTGTCAGTTTCTTATTTAGATGTTCATATTTATAGACAATTATATGGCAGTGAAAATATAAACTGTTTCACCATAGTTGTTCAGAACTCTTAAATTGCATCCATAATTTCCCTACTGATGTTTCAAACATTATTGCACATTAAATCTTTGCCATGGTAAGATTACAGAGGTCATTTCATAGTTACCCTGTTGTATCCTAACAGCGTATACTTTGATATTTTTCATCTTGCCAGTTTTAATACGAGTAACTTGCCTGATCAGTCCATTATTCATATAACTGTAAGAGTTTGTGCTTCATAATTTTGAAATCACCTATTATTAAAACTTAACCACTGATATAAGTTCCATTGACAAATAAAGGTAATTCCCTGACTTTTGTATCAGTGACTTGGGTTTGGCTAGTGGCCAAGCTGCTAGAAAGAGCTGATATAGAGGAAGTATAAGTGGCATGACAACTGTTAGATTGCTTACAATGGGGGTAGGGGAGAGAGGGGCCACAGGTTACTCAATGGGGAAACTGCATGATCAGGCTTTCATTATACTATTTGTTGCTTACTACATGGGTTGTATACATGCAATCATTCACCTGCCACTTGGAAACAACCATGGCCAGGAGGAAGGGCTTAGGTGCACAAACCAAGAAGCCCCAACTGCATTACAGATAATGGTATCACCCCTTGCACCCAACTCTTTTGTTTTAAGGGAATAAATGGAACTGTGGGCTCTTTCCTCTGGGAGAAATGAATGGGTCAATGTGGTAACTGAGGGGGTTGATGGTTACATTGGGGTTGGAGAATCAAATAAAAAAAAATCCATCCATCCACAACCCCTTCTTCCCATTTTTGCATATGGGGTCATGGTGTCACTTTAACAGTCAAAAATTACACAGACGCTGGAAGATAGACTGTTTATATAAAAAACACGGCAAAGCTTTCAGGTAAAAACCCTTCTTCAGTGCATACTGAAGAAGGGTTTTTACCTGAAAGCTTTGCCGTGTTTTTTATATAAACAGTCACTTTAACAGTGACAATCATCTAGAGTCAAGGTTTACACCACAGCGTCGCTAGTCTGCCACAGTAGTTCTTCCACACCTCAAACTTGCACACCTATGGCCAATTTCGAGTGTTCAATTCACCTATAAATAAAAATCACTATTGACTTTGGTACAGATACTTTTGATTTTGGACTTTTTCTATATCTAAATGACTATAGTTTTACTTATTTGTCATGTCTCTATTCCTATTATATTATAATTTTTGTCATTTTCCAATTTTTTGTGCATCTAGTTTGCTTATTTTTATATGTTGCAGGTATTCCCTTTACTAGCAAACTTATTTTTTCATGGCTGTGATGTTTCTATGTCTTACCTGAGGTGATGCATCATGTTCTAACTCTCACTTTCTCTTCATTCCTCTGTTTTACAAATAACAACCGTCTCTACTGATGAAGGTATGTTGGTTATCCTGTTGTTCATGATACATTGTATCTTAATCACCGGCTTTGTCTTTTTATATCAGCAATAAATAATCCTTCATACTTTAACTCATTTTGGAGTTGGTATGATAATCCTTGTTTACCAAATATTATGTTTATCATAATGCTTATTGATATTGTGTGTACTTGTTTCCTTGGTTTGCCTAAGAGAATTGAATGCTTCATTTCTATAATTTCATGCCTGTCCAAGATACATGATTGCTAAGTATGTCTTTTTCACTTCGTTTTTCTGGTTGCTTCCATTACATTAGTCCTAGATGTTTTAGATACAAACAATTCCAAGTTTGTAAATTCTTCTTTATGTAATGGTTCTGGTCCAAGTCATAAACCAAGAGTAGATTTTTCTAAGCCTCGGTTCTATTATATGTAATATATACAGATCCTGAGGGTCACTCTTTGTTTTTAGTCAATATTAGAGACCAGCCATAAGAAAACGTTGCTACATACTGGACACATTTATTAAAGTCTTCCATCTTGGCTTTTATATGACCAGGTCCAAAAAGGTTACATTTTCTGAATATTAAGTACTGTGAATAAAACCTTTAATATGATGTTCAGAAGTATTAATTATAGTGAATAAAACTTTTAGTAAGCAGGTCAGTAATTATTAATACCAATGCAATTAATGCCTAGCAAAGGCAATTACTGATGTAGGAATTATCTATGTTTCACAATCTGTTAATGTTAAAAACAGTATTTGTAATGAGATGAAATATTATTTGACAAGCTGCTGTAATTTAAATGCGAGCCAAAATAATAAACTAAAGCCACTTGACCACCAAATATGATACAGTGCAGCTGTGCTGATCAAACTACAAGCAAGAGTGACCAATTGCCTGACTTTCCAGTCAGTAGCAATATATGTTCCCTGAATATGAATCTATGCAATGCGTAACAAATATTAAAAAAAAAATTTGCAACTGTTTTCAATTTTACAGATTGTAAATGCTGATGTTGCTAAAAACAGTAAAAGCAAAATGGGCAATTCATCTGGGAAACTATGCTACTCCTTGCAAGGAAGTACTACGAGAAACATTTATATAAAATAAAAGCCACTTTACCAAAGTGTTTCATTTTTAAATGTTTTCCTGAAAACCAAAAGCAGTTTTAAATTATTCTAGACTGTGGCATATGATTTGAGACCACGTGTCATATTATAAATCAAAGCTGTAAGAATGAAACACTTTTACAGGTGTTAAAACTGTGTGCGTCTAAAGAAAGTTTTCCTTCTCTTTTCTTTGTGTAGGACAACACAATTGACTTTCTGGAGTATGTGGCTGTTCTGAACCTTGTGTTGAGAGGGAAACTTGAACATAAGCTGAGGTGGTCTTTTAAAGTGTTTGATAAAGATGGTAATGGATGTGTGGACAAAAACGAACTTAAACAAATCATTGAGGTATGATATACAATATTCTTTCCTTTTCTTTTCCTCAGTGACTCTGTAGTCAAGAGAAAATTGATCAGATGAGGAAATAGTGAATAACAACAAAAATGTGTCTGTTAGTATAATTTATTTACAGCTTTAAGAACATGTAGAAAAACATGGGAATCTTGCTCATTCCCACAATACATTTAGACAAGGCTGTGATACAATTTCAGGAATATAGAAAGTTATTGTCTCTGTTCTGCAAAATATGGAAAATAACTCCTTAACAGGGGCATTTTTATCAATTTGAAATGTACTTTTGAGTCTTTGGATCATGTAACCCTAATGCCAGGCTTAGGAAAGTAAGTTTCTGGAACAGTACCCTCTGCAAGGGCACTGAATGTTAAGCTGGATATTGCAGTGTTTGACCTAGGTACTTTCTCATCTGGATTTGCCTAGGGATCAGTACTTGGACCTATTCTGTTTTCCTTTTCCATCAATGACCTCCTGCTAGATTTGCCTATGTTGCATATATTACTGGAAGCAGATGGTCTTCTTCTGTTCATGGCAGGTAAGAACAAAGACTTAGTACAAAGCAATATTCTGACAGATATCCTTAGGTTATGGCAATGGCTTTGATTAATAAACTGACAGTCAGTATTGATCAAATCACTTCAGTGTTGTCTTCTACAATTAGAAGGCTAGGGAAACTTTATGCTTGAAGCATAGTGGGCTACCCAGCAACCTCATTGCTTAACTGCTTTCATACAGATGCTTTGACCTACACTGGATCCCACTTTTCGTTTAAAAAAACGTATAGGAATGATAGTTTGTTCTAAAAAAAGGAAATATATATTTTAAATATTCTATTTACTTTATAGATGTGGCAGGAAATGCAACTGAATTAGAAGTTTTGGTAACAAATTAAGATATGGATAAGCAGTTTTATGCTTAACTAACCATACAACACATACTTTCTTTAGTTAACTGTAAACAAAATCTGTGTGTGTTCATTTCTCCATCATAATCTACAGAATATCATTGTTTTCATTAGAGAAGGCACATGATGGCTACCAGTTGTGATGAGAGCCACATTTAAGCTTCCCAACCTTATTTTTAAATTTACAAAGTTTGAATAGTATCCCCTGTGCAAATAAACTACATTTTTTCCTTCATGGCAAAGCTAAGGGTGCAGTAACATTGCTTTTTCTGACATTTAAGTTGACAGCAGTATAGAAGGTATTCATTAAAACTGACATCTCCACCTGGAATAATTTATCCAGCTACCTCATTAATGAGACATTTTGAATGGTTCTTTGAGGCAAATTAACAAAGCACTAGGAATAATATAAATGTAATTGCTTTTAGGACAGTGGGTTGGATATTCATTTGCTCATTATAGCCAGCTGATATGTACATTTTCACACTGTTTACAGTGTCAGTCATAATTAGTTGTAGCATTTTGTGTTTTCTGTTTAGTGTTTGATTGAGATCCTTGTAACTGTATCACAGTTTCTTTTGCTTCTCCTGTGTTGTTTGAAATATATGCATTTTTCTGAGTTAAACATCAGAAGATGCACATAATTAATTGGAATATATACCATTTGCAGATTTGATGAGCATTATATTGATTATAGTCCAGATTCTTAAAGGTTATCACAAAGTCTACGCTATATATTGTTGTTGTGTCTTTAGGTTTTTCCGGGTTAGGGGTCGCCACAGCAGAACTCCAGTCCGCTAATGGTTGGCAGTAGATTTTTACGTGCCGAGTTGCCAGCTCTGATGCACAACCTTCAACAAAGGTACACCCATTCACGCATGTCTCCACACAGAAGATGCTCTAGCTGAGAATCGAATAGGACAGCGTCTTACTGTGAGGCGACAATGCTACCACAGCACCACCACCGCAGTTCAAAAGTCTACACTATATGTAGACTTTCTGAATTCAAGTACAGTCCTACAATAGTGGTTGTGCCATCTTTTCACTCAGAAATGTTACATTAAGTATACAGATAGTGCACACTTTGTGGTAACTTTTTGTGTGTGTGTGTGTGTGTGTGTGTGTGTGTGTGTGTGTGTGTGTGTGTGTGTGTGTGTGTGTGTATACATATATATATATATATATATATATATATATATATATTCATACATAGATAGATAAATGGGTATTACCTCTGGGTATATTGTGCTTTATTATTTGTGCCTTGTGCCTGGGTTGTGCTTAAAAAGAGTCCATTGGAGCAATTTACTTACCCAATTAAAAACTGGACAAATTAAGCAAATTAAGTAAGTGAGTACATAAATAAATAAATAAATATAACATTTTACAGACACAACATGAGAGGTCTTCAGAACACATTTTAGAAATCTATAATCTACAAAGAAATTAATATCTTGAAAAACATTTTCTCTAATTTTTCTCTCTCACTGCCTGCCAACCATCAGTTTCCTCATTTGTCTCATGGAGTGGAAATCCATCACTCAAACTACCACTGGAGTTTTCCCCTTTTAGAATGACAACAGCTGTGGTTACACTTGAATCACACTCCATGCCAGACTGAGGGGATTGCTATGCTAAGTCCATTTCTTGCATACATGCTTTCACACATAGATCATACTGACTACAGTACCAAGTACTACATGTCAATCCTTCAATGCAGCTTGATATGAATGCTGCTGGGGTGATCTCTCAGCCCCCACTAGAAGTCATCAGTGCTACCAAGACAAACAAACTCAGTGCCCCATTATAGATAAGCTGGTGTTCACTGGAACTTGCCAGATAGCTGCATACTGAGTAACAGCTTAATTTCAGCTCTCACAGTGTGAAAACAAATTCAGAAAAGAGAGCCAGTGAACTTGTCTTTTTGAGTAAATTTCAGTAACTAGCTAGTAAGTGCACTGCCCAGATGTCACCAAAAAAGAACCTGAAAGAAAATCAATCACAAAAGGTGAGGAGAAAACACTGAATATGAAGAATTATGCAGCTGTTCAGCAAAAAGCAGTACAAGCTCCAGCTCTGGTCCAAGGCATGATTTCCAGTAACCTACAGGAAAAAAGTCAAATGTATTCAGAGCTGATTAAAATAAACAAAACACTGAAGGAGTATATCAACTCAAATAACAAAAGGCTGGAAAAAATGGAAGACATTTTAAACAGATATTCAGATGAGTTGATAAAACTGCAAAAATCTGAGGTCAAAATGGAGAAAAAGCTGTCTGAATATGAGACTGCTCAAGAAGAGACATTTCAAAAAATAATAAAATTAGAGGACAGAACATGTAGGGAAAACCAGAGATTTTGTGCTCTACCAGAGAAGCTGGAAGGAACAGATTGTATATATTTTTAAGCATAAATAAGCAACTGGACTGGTATTCCACAGCAGGATTTATTAACTGAAAGGACACATCATCTGTATGCTCCAAACCTGACCATGAGAAAGCAACCTAGACTTTTAATAGTAAAAATACAATCCTCCCAGCAGAAAGAGTTGATTCTGACAAAACTGGCAGAAGGACAAAGAACTAAAAGTGGGAGTCAGTACATTGTTGAAAATGATTACTTACTGTACACCAGGCAGAAAAGGAGTACATTTATTCCACTAATTAGGGAATGTCGAGAAGCAGATGTGAGATTCAAGTTGCTGTATTCAGCTATTTTCATAATTTTATTTCCTGGAGGGTTAAAACCATTTTTTGATGCAGAAAATGCTAAGGAGGAAATACAAATGTTTGCCAGCAAAAGGTGAGCTGTGAAACAGAAGGAGGTTATGCTTCTTGATCTTCTGGTAATAAAGCCTATAGAGAGACTATGCCAATGAAACCTTTTTCCAATTTTTCAAAGAAAATTGCTTGAGAAACAGAAAAAAGTATATGAGTTGACTAGAAGAACAGTGAGTACATTGGACATGAAGCAGAGACTGCATTTGGGAGATTGAGATCAACAGGAAGAAAACCAGCAACTCAGAAATTGGCAAATAAATGTGGGCTTACAAAGCTTTAATTATATATGTGAAACATGACAGAACAAGAAATAGCTTTTAAAAACAATTCATCTAATTGTGATGTAAGCTGATGTTTTAACAACTGTGAAGTTTTTATTGGACTATGCTATTTAATTGTACCTATATAAATGTTGGTTTTATTGAGATTTTTATAGTCTGAAGAAGCAGTGTTATGGTACTGTGAAAGCGCTTACTACAATAAAGTGTCTATTGATCTGTTTATTTGTCTTCATTTTGGTCTCACCTTTAATATATTCTGTAATTGGGACTTGTTCTTGTTGGTGTGCCCATTCATCTGAGCTCCTGGATTTTTTAGCTAATAAAATTTTGGTCTTAACAGTAGTATTTTTATAATGCGTTTCACAATCTTCATGCTATAAAGTAAACCTTTCTCAGTTATTTTCAAGTGTAATAGGGATACTAAAGTAAACAAGTGCCCCTGTTGTTTCCTTCTTCTTTCTTTCTCCTTGTTCAGTTTTAAGAAATGTAGGCAATGCAATGTAAAAAAAGAAGAAAAGGCTGGTCAAAAGAACATGATACAAGAAAAACTGATGTTCCTTTTCTTATACTTGCATAAGGAAAAGACTAGATTAAGGCCCTTGGCTTGATCTAGTAACAAGTTTTAAGGGGACTGTTTTACTGTTTGCCCAATTACTTCTTTACATGTGTAAGTCCTGCTCTAAACACTTCATTCTATGTATTCAACAATTTTCACTCTTGCATGTATTTAGTGAGTATTTGCATGTATTTGGTGATCATTTAATGTATCTATTGAAATGTTATTGCTGTTCATAACTTAAATGAACTGTATTTAGTGACCATTTTGAATGTAACTATTGAAATATTTAGTACTGTTCAAAACTGACCTATGTATTTTATTATCTGTTACTTTTGTAAGCAATTAATGAGGACCTTTTCTCCCCGCACCAACACTGAAAATGGGCTCTTTCAGGCCCAGTGGATTTTCCCGGTTAACAAATGCAATAAATAAATAAAATAAATAAGGGAAAACAAATAAATAAAAAAGAACACCAAATATAATTAAATGTTTTTCTCTAGCAAATAAATAAGTGCTTGTAGAGGTAACCATTTATTTGGTTCTCTTTTATCCATGGAGACAATCTGATAAGGGAAATAAAACAGGATACTTCTTTCTTTGAATGGCTAGGAGATAATGTTTTCTGAAAGCATTTGAGTGTTTTTCCAATCTGGGAGAGGAATAAAGATAAGTCAAAAACAGAGGGCATTTAGCAGAAGCACAAGCTGTACCTTGCGTCTTAGCATGGATAACATTCCTAATAGGTTAATACAAGTTTGTGACTGTGGCTACCAGTTTGGGACAATTGTTCTTATTAGGAGGGTTAAACTTCAATATTTGAAAATGTGCATAGTTGGGCTGCATGTGTTTTTTTTTTGAGGGTTTTCACTAAAACAAAATGTTTTGTAAGGTCATAGGATGATAGGCTCATAGGAAGTTACTAGGCTAATGGCCCTATGGCCCTTAAAAGCCTAACCAAGTTCTACCCTAATTTCCACAATCAGCACCTATTGTCCCTGTCCAAGAGGGGTACAGGTGGAACCCCTGGGGTGAATTTATGGTTATCCATCCATTCGTCCAGATTGCATTCACTGCATGTGGTTTACTGCAGCTCAGACTGTCTTAACTGTGCTTAGAACAAATTACTGCAGTTGCAAAATATGAGCATTGTGGCTTGATTGATTTAACAAGTCTTCTTACAGAGAAAAAAGCTCTTGCACAAACAAGCTAGTATTGGCTGAGTCCAACAATGGACCAACAATGGTGATGCACTGAGTACAGCTCATTGCATCTTTTCATCTTCCATTTTTGATTAAAAACACTGGAATTCTGGAGACTCTGATAAAAGCACAGCTCAGTGCAAGTTATGGGAGAGGAGGTAAAGGAGTAAACCAATCAAAAAAGCAAAGCACAGTCTGTCAACTCTGTGAATGTAAAATATAAGTCTTAAGGCACAGATAGGCTAGAATTACAACCAACTGTAAAACAATGGCAGGAAAAGTAGTAAATAGTTTATCAGCAGGAGGAAACAGCGGTTGAAACAGAAGCTGTTATATCAAAGAGGCTGGGGGTATAGTAACAAATGTACCAAGCATTGGCAAGGAAAGCAGCAGATGTAAAAAGAAAAAAAAAACAGAGGGCACTTTTTAAGTGTAGATTTTATCAGTCAATGTTTCATAGATTTAACAAATCTCTAGATATATTGGCAGATATAGGTAACAGATCCCACATTAAATCACAATGCTCCCAATATTGCAAATCATACAATAAATCTATGGTACCAGACCAGGCAGAAATAACCAGTAAATCTATTTTGGGTAAGCAGTGCAGCAGTAGTCGTTTGCATGAGCATAGATCCTACAGTAAATCACAATACTCTCACTTATTACAACTCAAATTACAAGTCTATACAACAGACCAATTTGAAATTTCAAGCAGACACTTTTAATATTAAAAAATACAAAAAAAGTGTATAAAACCTGTATTAGTACACAAGTGACAATAAATGCAGCTGAAATAAGTAAGCAAAACTGAAATAAATGTTTTTTCTTCACTTTTTGATGAAAGATTCTATTTAGACTGCCTGGAGGACATTAAAATCAACATAGCACTTTTCTCACTGTTCAGAGCTTAACACGCTGTTCAGGGTCTTAATTATAGGACCCTGGGTGAGTGCACCTCAACACAAGTGAGAGAGTAAACCAATCAGATAAGCTAAATAATTCAAACCTGGGGAGCTCTGTAAGTAGATTCTGCAGCAAAACACATTTCTCAAAAATATATACCGGACAAAAAGCTAACATTTTCAGAGATGTGTCACTAGTTTCTGCCAAGCAAGTCGAAGACAAAAGGAAAGTCCACTATCAAATATATAAGCATTCCAGTTCCTCTCTCCTGTTCCCCAGACACCATTACAGCACTTCATTCTACGGAAAAATATTCCATCAGATTATTTTACTTAATTATATTCCCTCAGCAGAATTAACTAAACCACTTCTTCCACCTGTAATGGATAAGAAGTAATTACATCAGAACAATAGAAAGGGCCAGTACACAGGATCCCACATAAATCTGTTTACTGTCTGCATTTTAATGTCTGTTTTCTTCTAGTCAACTACTACTTTGAAGTAGATTGTAATTGTATCTTATGACCTGTTGGTACAACAAGTTCTAAAAGCACTAATACATTTTCATGTGATGGCTGTGTGATTTGGAATGAGCCTATAACACTTTAAATAATAAACAGTGTGAGACTCATGTCAGTAGCACAACACATGAGACAGAAGAAGGCTCAGACGTGGACGAACAATGCTACTTGAAAATTTTACACTATTGTACACCAAGCAGAGAACACGTACCCATCCAGACTGAAACTATCTCCTCTTGCCTGACCTCCATTAAAGTCTATTATACCTATTTCCTGTTGCTTTGTTGTATCTCTATGTATTCTACGGTTGAAGCTCTCTTTCCATGGTGCTTTGATCCATCTCTGTGTGTTCTACTGAAAAGTACATAACCTACACAACCTAAATATGAAAAATAAATAAATAAATAAATAATAATAATTTGAATCTGTTTTTAAAATGTTTTTACTTATGTCTGTTAAGAATTGCATCTCTTAAATGTTTTAATTTAATTGTTATGTAATTGTTGTACTTGCTTTGGAGCTTTTCTCCCCGGGCCTCCGCTGAAAATGGACATATATCCAGTCGGACTATCCCGATCAACAAATGTAAAATAAATAAAAATAAAAAAGTTATTATCTGACTGCTGAGCAATTTCTTCTTAAGATTCCCACTACAAAACTTTTCCTCCTAAAGAATATATTCCCTTTCAACTCTGTCTATACCTAAGTCAGATATGTTGAGCAATATTTTTGCTAACAACTAGACAACATGTATTTTTACAGTGACCAGTAAGCCTTAATCATTGATCACAGGCTGCTATATATGACTAATGGAAAGACCACCATAGACTTATTCCTTAACATCTCCAAAGTATATGACAATGCTGAAACACAAGTTCATAGATAGTTTTCTTTAACTCATCAGTGAAATGTTTAAACTACAGGGAGCAAAATGTAGGGCATCCATTTTGGGCCCATAGCTGTTTACCTTATATGTCCAACAAGTATCTGTGTTAGGACCACTACTTTTAACCACCTTCATCAAAAACCAAGGCCAGACCTGAGCCATAGTTCTATTATTGCCATATTCTGCTGAATTCATCATTCTGAGTTCTGGGTTTACTATTAATTCTGTGAGCTGTAACTTCCAAACATTAATTAAAGAGGTGGAAACTTTTTCTCATTCTCCCAGCCTGACCATCTGGCTACTAGAGCTCCCATCTGTGTCATTCATTCCCTTAGTCCTGCTTAGCTATATTTAGCATGCTGCCTAACCGTACAGAGTTTAGTCTTTCCTATTCGGTAGTTTTTCTTCAAGTAGCTCATTGTCTTTGCATAGGGCAGGGGAATTTGAGCGCTTATTATTATTAGGTTAGTTTGGCTTTCTCATTGTTGCCTAATACTGCCCCTCATCCTTGAACAGGTGTTTTGCTGTCTACTGTTCTAATTACACTAATGATGTCTATTTCTGCCTGCTTTCTGGGGTTAGCCATTCCTGCCTGATTCCTTTACCTCAAGGCAATGACCCTGCTATCTGTTAGAGTGAGCTCATGTATTAGAACTAAGCAGAATCCTCCCTCTAGGTAGGTAAGCTCTTCTTCTGTCAGCCAATGACTCCCTTGCCTCCCTGACTAGCTCCCCCAGCAACCACGCCCACTATTCAAAGCCAGGTAAGGTGGTACACAGAGAGGGCTTTATTCCACTGCTAGCAAGAAGTGTTCTAAAGAGTGGAAACTTAGCTGGTAGCTGATTTAATTTTGATAAGTCTACTCCTATGAAATATATCAATAAACACTTCCTGATGGCAGATCTGCTTTAATAATCTGCTCTACCACAGAAAGCATATGTTGAAACAGACCATGCTTTCAAGTACATTAGTATTATCTTTGGCCAGAAACTATCTTACACAAAAAAATTATTTATGTGGTAAGGAAACCTAGCACTAAATATGTTTTTTTTTTATTTCAAACAATGTTTGTTTCCCATTGCCAAACTTAAGATTTCTGTTTTTTCTTTTTGATTGACTGAATAATTTGTTAACTAGGTTGGTGGGCTTGTCCAGTGACCTTTTTCAACATGACCCAGATCAAATTGTCAGCTACAAAGTATATTCAAACAGGCAACACATACATTTACACATGTTAAACAAATCTCAACTCATAGAAGTTGCACATGTGTAGGCAAATACATGATACACAAACCTATGTCACCTACAACACACAGAGGTCACCCAAGTGTGCTATAAAGAATCAAACAACTTGAAAATGTGGCTGTAATGTTAATGTCCATGAGTAAATATAGTACACATGTGGGTTTAGTGGAAGTGACACATTCAGTGTAAGGAAGCCGCGGTGGTGTAGCAGTAGCATTGTTGCCTCACAGCAAGAGGTTCTCCCATTCGATTCTCGGCTGGAGTGCCTTCTGTGTGAAGTCTGCATGTCCTCCTTGTGGTCGAGTGGCATTTGAAAAACATGCATGAATGGGCGTGCCTTCATTGAAGGTTGGGCGTCAAGCTGGCACCTCGGTACCATAAAATCTACTGCCAATCATTAGCGGACCAGAGTTCCACTGTGGCGACCCCTAACCGGGAAAAGCTGAAAGAACAACATACTTGTACAGTTCAGGTTATAAAGTAACTCAACTTTCTAACTGTAACTGGATGTAGAATTCATTGGTATTTTTAGTTAAGATACTGCCATGGGTTTATAACTTACCCATTACCAAAACAGGTACATTTACAATCATTTTTGACTTTCATTTTTAAGTCACTGAGCTTTCTTATTTCTTGACAGATTGTTTTATAAAGATGGTGCTAACTTTGCAAATGTATTTTCTCTTGTGTCTTTCCTGACGTGAGGTCTGATTAGAGTCATGGAGTCATCAGTGGAAGATCTTAGTGAGTAAAGGGTTCCAGGCCTACTCTGCTCTCCCACCTGTTATATATTTCCATTTTAATTGGTAATATTTCCAGTCTCCCTGTCCACTTTTAAGGTTTCCTATAACAGACTTCAAGATCACTGCTAATATTTGTACCAAAACTTAAAACTGCTTAGCCCTTACTGCTTCACTGACTTTATCTCAGAAATGCTTTTATCTAATGCAGTTCACCTTTATTTATCACATTCTGCATTTCAAAGACCACTTGTATGTAACTACAAAACACATGCCTTCTCAAGATCCTGTATATGCAGAATGTTCCTAGAAGTTATGCAGTCATGCAACATATTGAGAGAAGGGCTTTTGGGATTCTGTAATGCAAACTTTAGAACTCATTTTAAACAATTTTATATAAATGGTATCGTTCATGAATAAACGCAATAACTCATAAAAAATCCAGCAGTAGATGTAGCCAAATCAGAGCCAGCTAACTACTTTTAGGCACCACTTGTTCACTGACTGAGTAAGTTGATCTACTGACCCTCTTCAGTCACAAACCATGTACTGATGAACAGAACAAACGTTACAGTCAAAACTATTTTCATAACATTTCAAATGTTACATTAACAGCTGATGTTATATATTCATGGTGAACAGACAACACAGATGTGCAGTGGTACTGCTTTGTACAAACATGTCTTATAATTATCCTTTCTTCTTGGACTGCCAAGAGAGCACTTACATTGAATACTTCCTGAAAATGTGATTATATGACTTTTGCCCTGCATAGGCTTCTATAAATAATAATCTTTTATGTCTTTTTTTACACATACTACAACAGGGAATTGTCAGTTCTTTAGTACTGTAGCTCTCTTCCTTACAATCAGCATAGCTAGTTCTGCTGCCTCCAAAAGTTGGGCTTATCCATTTAGTGCAGTACGTCCTTTGTCTGTGATACATTACCCAGTCCCCTTAGTGTTCCCTCATTGATGCAGTGTTTCTGTATTTATGCAGTTAATGTCCTTATGTCTTGGCCATGATATCTCTAGAGAGTTGCATTCTATGCTTTTATAGCACATGGTTTCATTTTAGCTACATATGTGAATCTACCTTTTGTTGCCTTGTTGAATTTATTTATTACTACCAAAAATCATAATACTCTGCTCTGCTATTTACTGCTTGATGGACCATTCTACTAAATGTTCACTGCAGGATGGAGGATATATGCATTTTACTGAGAGTTCATTGTCTGTTAACTAGATTTCTTTCCACCCCTACGTTATATATGTTATAAATAGATTTATTTCATAGCTGTATATAATTTATCTTACTGTTCATGATGTTTTGAGTATGTCTGCCTATTAGCTCAAAATGGAATCCTGTTTGGATCAGTTCATCAACCTTGTCAAAGAACAAAAGTTTAATAACTAATAGCCATATTGCATATGTTTGTAAGTAACTAAGCTTGGGAAATAATTTTGAGACAATGCTGAATGGTTATTGCTGAGTATCTCAGAAGCTGTTTTTACTTTTTTTTTTTTTTTTTTTTTTGCTGTTTGTTTGTTTTCTGAATATCATTAGCCTGTTTAATGTAACCCATACCTCTCCACTGTCTAGATTTTCACAGAATGTTCCAATTTTTGCCTCATATTTTTGGTCTATTACTCATAAAATTTGTGGCATTCTGGCAGATCATTGAAGATTGAAGTCACTAAATAATGACAATACATTTGAGTTTCAGACTTCATATCCTTCAGAAAATGCATGCTAATACAAATTATGTTATTCTAGCAACATTCTAAGTTTATAAGAACAATATTTAAAGTATGTCCCTATTTTTGGGCCCTTGCCCCCCCCAGTTATTTTAGCCTTTGTCCAGATTTCTTGGGCTAAGAGGTTAAGAGGTATAAAAATGTGTTAGTCTAATCCCGAGGACATAACCAGTCTCCTAATGGATACATTTAGGTGTAATTCACCCCTTCACAGTCCTCTATAACATACCAACTTCTACACACACCCCTCAAATTTCCCAGGAATAAGTTCTCAAAGCATTATCCAGTGCCAAGAATATTGCTTCTATGGGACCAAATAACATTTTAGAATGCCTACTGTTCAGCTTGAAACAGGACCTGTAAAACCCCCTAAAGAGGCCCTTCAACAGGACAGCGAAGTGGTGTAGCGGTTTGTGTTGTCACTTCACAGCAAGAGGTTCTCCAGTTCAATTCTTGGCTGAGGTAACTTCTGTGTGGACTCTGCATGTCCTCCTTGCTTTCATGTGGGTTTCATCTGGGTGCTCTAGTTTCCTCCCACATTACAAAGTTATGCATCTGGAGCATTTCTCCCTGGGCCTCCAATGAAAATTGGCTTGTTCCAAGTCAAATTAATACAATTAATAACACGCTTGCTGCCGCAGTGTCTGTGCCATGACCAGAATGGAGGCTATGCTGAGTGTCACTGAAGACGTTATTGTCACTGATGTGCTAAAAGAGCTGAGTGAAGATGCATATCTCCAAAATTTTAGAGAGGGGGCATGGTAAAGATATGAAGACTGTATCTTTCAAAACACTTGGGACAATTGCACTATAATGCAATGACTAAGAGTGATAACAGGGGGAGGGTAGGTTGTTTTAGGGTTTCTCAGAGTATCAGTCAATGGCCAGGTGTTGGTTGAAAAACACCTCCTTATATGCTCTTTAGTTTAATGGTAGAATCTCTTTCTTTCTTTTCCAAGCTGCAGGACTCTGAGAGCTGAGCAGTTCATTTGTGAGGATGCACATGATAGACAGACTTAAATGGATGTGCATAGAAAGCTTTATCTCCCTAAAAAGTGATCATTTTCTGAATTTTATTAAAGTGCAATTTCAGTCACTTCTCTATGATTGAAGCTACACCTTTTTGGATATATAAGGGCTGGACAGGTGGTCTAAAGCGATTTGGAAGAATTCAGAGGACAGTCTGTAGGCAAAAGCCACAGTTTCAACTGTAGTATGAGTTTCTTTGTGAAGCCATTAGTATCCAACTTGAGTACCAGCAAGAGAAAATGTATTATGATAATTAGGTAGAACCTCAATGGAAACAGGATGGCGGTAGACATAGACACAGTGTTATTCAAAAAGTTACTAATCTCCATGATATAAAATCACATCAAATGTGGAAAAGGGTGGAGCACATCAGATCTACTGTCAGCTGGACCATTTGGCTAAGAGCATACTAAGCTATAATAGGCCATATTAGAACTGCTTTATACAGATATATAAATTGGGAAGCAGATCAAACCACGAGGATGAGATATTGGAGAATATGATAAGCTAAATGGCACTGATGTGAGCTAGTCATTAAGAAACTTGTGGTAGGATCTGTACATGGAAAGTGTAAGATGATAGAGATACTGAAGCAGGAAATGAGTGAACTAAAATGATATAGGAGGTGGGGTACAAGAAGAAAATGATAGAAGGCAGGAAGCTAAGAGGTGGTCAAAGTGGAAACTAGGTAGAGTGGAGCAGGAGAGAAGAGTGGGCATGAGAAAACAGGTGAACCAGTGGTAAAATACGTCTGGCAAGGTCCATGACAAGGGAGATAATTTGAGGACAGAGAGAAAATGACAAGCAGAAACTTGGACAGGGAAAGACACTGAAAAAAAAGGACAAGGAAGCAGTAACCTTCCTGGAGGTAGAGGTGGAATCAGCAGGTAAGGGATGCTAATGGAGGCATGAAGGGAAAAGCAGAAAAATTAGTAAGTTGGGATGAATGACGGCAATGAACAGGGGTAAATAGCAACATAGTTTGAAGGATGAATGCATGAGAAATTGTTGAAGGGTTTTGTGCAGTAAAGGAAATGAGAAAGGCAACTGGCAGTGGCAGGGGTAAGCAGGGTAGTACAAGTATGGTACAAAAGGTTAAAAGTAGGCAGGACACTGACAAAGATCAAGAAGTGAAGCAATAGAAGTAAGTCAATCAGAGGACTGAAAAGGGGTTTCGCTGACTGAAAAGATTGAAAATGCAGTCATAGGGGGATTAAGAGGCTTGGCAAAGGAGACAGGAGTGAATAAGTTATAGTGAAACTAATCTCAGGATTTAAAATTAAAATGTCATGAGAGGAGGTGATTAAGGAAGAGGGTGAGCACATGGATACATCATTTGTTCCTCACAGGCATCAATATTCTGTCACAAGGACAGCTGGTATGAAAGCAAGCAGGGTCAGAGAGATAACAGAACGATAGCAGGGAAGGGAGATAGAAGTACAATTCTTAGAAGTATGACTGCCATCAATCAGTGCACCAGATAAGTTGAGGAATAGGGACTACAATAGCTGCCTGTATCAGTCATCAAAGTGAAAGGTGGGAAGCTGGTAAGATGATAGTGAAAAGGCCTTATAGAAAGAAACAAAATCAATGACAGGGCCAGATTCCTTCCTAATTCAGAAAATGCAGTAATGCTTAAAGTTGGGTGAGAAAGCTACCTTTTAACTAAGGTACAGGTAGTAAGCTGGGAGACTACAGACAATGAGAACTTGGGGCATAGCTGAGTAGTGTTTTATTCAATGTATGGTGTATGGGAATTGCGATGTAGGAGTTGCGAACAGTGATGAAGGAAGGTACGGTTAACATTGGTGGTGTCGCAGCAGAATGTGTTTTTGACAAGACAGGGTGAGACGTGGATGTTCAAGAGTATAGTTTATTTAGGAATGACAAAGAGAGCAGAGATGTAAGGGTGCTTGACAAGCTATGTTTGGCAAGGCAGAAAGCATGAGATTATGAGGAGAAAGAGGATCAACATCCCATGAACCAGAGTGGGAAAGATCAGAGTTTATGGTAAGTGCTGTTTCACTTATGTTAAATGAAGGAAGAGGAGAGTTGGTAGATCAGTACAGTGTATTAACCTCATGGGCTTTTCAAAGGAGAAGGTTAAGAGGCTTGAGGACAGAATAAAAGATGGCGGTAAGAATACTAGATTATTGGGAATCTTCATATGTAGGCGGCAGTGTGGGAGGATCTGTGGTCCATAATGGAGAATAAGTAGTAATTGGTTGAGATCTTGGACAATGACAGGTTCATTTAGCTGGGAGTGAAGTTGTACCAAACATGACAGAATGCTAGGTGTGGAATTAACCAAGGGAGACAGAGTCAGTGATGTCCAGGTGAAGATGCAGTTAGCCAGAAGTGATCATGCCACTGAGTGTTTCAGGAAGGAAGGAAAGGGAAGGAGCCAAAGACAAAGACAGCGGTGTGGGATTTCACTGGGTGGATTATGCAGAGGGGGCATGGATGTTAGAAAATGAGTTGAAGAGTTTTGTTCATGTTTGTATTTGCATCACTGCATATGTTGACTTATGTGCCCCCATACATTTTGCATCCTATCCCTCATAATATATTTGTATCATTGCTTAATAAAAAGCTTTGTAAAACTTTTATTATGTTGCAGCCCCTAAAGTTCATCAAAATCTCGGTTGATGTAAGAGTAAGTTTATTATTTAGGAGCAGCCATAGACTTTAATGGATGAGTCTTGCTCATGCATGGAGGTGCATTCATAAACATCTATAGGAGCATCCCTTCACTATTTCTATTGCAATACCACTGAGGGTACAGGAAATGTATGTGGTCATATTCCTTTTTTTAATGAGGTCATATTCGTAATAACAAACCTAGAAAGCTTTTTATTAAACAAAAGACCAAACAAATTAAGAATGCTGAGGAAGAAAATGTATCAGAGCACTTAAGAAAATCACATGCTGCAATGCATTAGGTAAGTTACAGATATGAACAAACACTTTAAGAGACAAGGTTAAACTGAGGGGTAAACAAACTATGGGAATGGGTTAAGAATTCAGTACTTAGCAATATGGAGAAAGGCTTGAGAAAGAGGTAAAAATAAGAACAAAGAACAGAAGGTTAATGTTAATGTATATGAATATGATGCTAGTAATTAAGATGAGAGAGCGAGAAAGGAGTTAAGGAGGCAGGGTACAGTACCCAGATGAAAGCACAATGGGCACAAAAGAATTAATGGTGGCCAAGTTATAAATTGAATGGGAATGTAGTTTTTATTTATCCATCCATCCATCTGTCTATTTAGCTGTCTGTCTTTCTATCTTAGGGTTCACCAAGAGCCCTTTTCGTCTATAACCATTAGGATATAATACGAGTAAATAAAATAGTATTTAGCAAGAGCATATGCTAAATATTCACATAGTACAGAGATGAAGTCAGAATCAACTGCACTTTACCTAAACATAGCTAGAAAGTTATCTCAAAAAAAAACAAATAAGTTGTGCAAAAGAAACCAATGTTCTTTACTATATTTCAGATTTTCTAGATTGGCAGTACCTTTCTGATTATTCTTAAAATGCCGGAAGGGTAATCCAGTCTTGGAATGTCATGGAAACTGAATTTGATAACATCAGATCCCAGAAGTACAAAGCTGTAGTGAACTAGTCAGGGGAATGTTAAGGTTAAATTAAGATTACATTATTGGAAGATAGATTGCAAAGAACTTGAGTGTTCGGTTTGAATTAAGATTACATTATTGGAAGATAGATTGCAAAGAACTTGAGTGTTCGGTTTGAATTAAGATTACATTATTGGAAGATAGATTGCAAAGAACTTGAGTGTTCGGTTTGAATCTTAGTAAAAATGTAGGGTGGGGGAATGTTTCTGCAGTAAAAATGTGTTTTGCCAATAGGGATGACTGCAAGTATGGGTATTGCAAATAGACATGAAGAGGATGGAATTTACTGAAGGAAATTACTAAATGAACTAAAGTATTGGGAACAAATAACTAGAGAGTGAGAGGCAATAGAGAGGGGTGATGCCAAGAAGTGTTTTGGACTGCGTGTTACACAGACTTATGTCCCTACCAGGGATTAACAACAGAGTATAGGCAACGAGAAATGGATAAAGGGGAATGCTAACTAAAGATCAGCTCTGGTAGAGTTTTTAATTGAGACTAGAACAGAAGCTGCTGTTAAAAAAGTGATGATTAGTAGAACATATAAAATACACAATAACTGTAAGAATCAGTCAGAAAAGTTAAGAAAAGATTAGGAAGAGAGAGTGGAAATAAAATTTACAAAGGAACAATACTGGGCATCTGTATGGCTCCCAAGTATGCAACAAGTCCAGAGATTTTAGGATTTTTGCTTGAAAATGTTTGCACAGGTATTTTATACCACAATCTGTATTCAGAAACATTTTCCTTAGGTAGACAACAAATGCTGGAGGTGTGATGGAAAAGATAGAGGTAACTGGGAACATGTTTTTGGGGAGTGTAAAGAGTTGGAAGATTTTAAAAACTCACTACAAAGTACTTTTGACAGAAAAGATTGTGGAACAAATGGTTGTATCTGAGGAAATTATTATTTTAAACTAGTACACGGGAATTTGCTTAGACATAGTAAGGCCATACTAAGTTTAATATCATTAGCTGCCAAAAATGCAGTTACTAAAAAAACAGAAATCAAAATCTAAATCAAGAGTAACAGAAGTACCAAATATTGTAAAGGATATAAAATAACTGGAGGAGGGATCTTTAGAAAAGGGAGGGAGCTAATTGCACAGAAATAAATAAAATTTATAAGAAGCATGCATGCAAAATAATATTCATGAGCAGGAAGAGTGACGTCTAAGGAAAGGCAGGAACTGAGCAATTTATGTAATGCTGGAGTGAATGGTAAGTGTTAAAAATGTAGTCTGCCTTAAAATATTAAGTATATTACTATGGTTTCTTTTTTGTAAATGCATGTGCACCTCTCTTACTCTTGCAATTGTGATTTAATAAAGATGTTTAAAAATGTGCAGTAAGTAAATGCAGCCAACAGCACAGTGCTTCTTTTTTAAGCAAATGTTTTATTGTAACAAACCTAAAGGCAGACAGACTTTACAAAAAGCAGAACTGAAAATATAGTGACAGGTAGAAACTCAGACTACTTTGCCATCTCTAACAACTTGCATTATATATCACTACCACAAGATTATAACATACAATGCTGTGGAACTGTGTTAGAAAGGTGATAGAAAAACAAAATATTAGGCCTGATAGCACCTCACAATCAGTTCTCAGGTAACAGTCCTTAAATAAGCCAAAGCACAACATAAAAGTCAATGTCTGTCTTTCTCCCAACATGTCTCTTATTGCTGAGCAGTCACAAGTCTATTTTCAAAAGAAAACCGATCATACAAAGTGTTTTCTGTTAGGTCTTGCCCTGGAAAACAGTAACAGTAGTTGGGTCTTGTAAGGAAAATAGCACAAACTCTCTTTTGCTGGACCTCCCTCTGGCAAGTGGTAGCAGTTCTTCTGCTTTGTGCCTTTCAGATGCATAATCAGCAGTAGTGGCACACAGAAGAAAAGTCTTGGTAAATGGTGCCATATGGTGAAATGGTGTCATATAGTGTATGAAAGTAAAAGACTCTGGCACACAAAATAAAATCTTTAACACACAGCTACACATTCTGATAAATAATAGTCTCTGGCAAATAAAAATGTCTAGCAAACAAATATCCTTAGTAACTACCACTACCTCACCACTACTTAGTGGAAAATATGGCTTAGGATTTCAACCGCAGGGCTTCTACTGGCAGTTCTACATTTCAGAATAAAAATTTTTGGAGCCAACTGCTCTGGCCTCGATGCATCTCTCTTCACAGAAAAAAAAACTTCAGACTCTGAAACACTGACTTCTGCCTTGTTATCAGCATCCTGCCTTATACAGGGTCCTGTCTCCTGTCTGAGTAGCTGATAGCTCAGATAATGTTTCATGGGGACCAGCCTCAAGTCCTTGTTTCTAAATGTTATTCAGTATAAAACTATTCTTTCTCACAGATATCCACATGCCCTGCACTATCTAATTTGCCTAGTGGTCCCGCCATTGCCTATTGGTACCATCTGCTAGACAGTTCCTCGTGGTACCATTACACTCTGTTACAGATGTCAAATGAATCAAGACAGAGAAAGGGGATAAAGATTCGGCCTTTCTAAAGAATGGGAGTAGATGGAAAGAGAGCTAGCTGAACTAAGAGAGGATAAGGCTCAGAGTCTATATGGGCTGACTCATCATTGAACAAACAGTCTCTAAATGCCAGGTGACCGGATGCAAGGTGAGCAAAATCACAGGACGGAATAACTGAAGGGTAAAGAGGTTAGGATACAGAATGACTAAAATAATGAACACAACATGAATTGATGGCACTGAAATAGGGTGCAACAAGAAAACTGACCAAAATTATACATTGCATTTCTTAACTGTTTACCAGGATGTCAAGCCCACCTTCATCAGCCCCACACTCTCATTACTTCTTTATTCTTACTCCATGCTCAAACAGCGTTGTAGGAAGGATGGCAGTTTGATATTCTACAGCTAGCATATCCTGCACTGATTTCATATGTTGTAACCTCCAGGTGGAAATTAATAATGGGGGTGTCATGATAGGCAGACCCTCCTACTTGAAGGTATATGGTGCTTTTCAATGCAAGTGAACAATAACGGTTTAGTTAGTGTCCAAGTGAGGAGAAAGTTAATGGCTGAGGGTCAGTGGCGACAGCTGAACACAACATCGTTGGTGTGATCTGTCAGCTAGGGAAGGTGGAAGTGATGCAAAAAAGGAAAAGAAAAGGATGAGGAAGAGTTTATCACACTTGAACTGTGCCGCCAAGTGCAGAGTGAGAGGGGGCATGGACCGGATATATCTTTAGGGGGATAGACTCCAATAAACAGAGAAACAGTTCTGCACTCCACAGGCCAGACCCTTAGTTTGGTATGGAGATTAAGAGGACATACAGACAGAGGGGCAGCAAACTGCAAGAAGGAAAACAGAAGAAAACTACCCAGGACTGTGTGGGTTGAGGGAAAAATATTTAAACTGGGCCTCATCTCATTAGGGACCAGAAGACACACAGGAGGGAATATGGTAGTATAAAGGATCATATTAGAGAGGTTTGAGAGCATCATCCTGGACCAGGAAGCCAAGGGATAGTGGAGACAATACAGGAAGCAGAGAACAGTAATCAATATCTGAAGAAGTACTTCTTCACAGAGAGGTCAGTGGACCTGTGAAATGGCTTACCAGAATAAGTGATGGAAAAGAAATGCATGGAACATTCAAAGGAAGTGAGGGGTGAAAAGTATGGGGAATATTATATTCACTTAAAGAACTGACTAAACAGGCTTATTCCTTCTGTGAGCAAACTAATGCAAATTCTGGACAGGAAGTACTAGTAGCTAGTAGATGTAACAGATGCAGAGCTGTGCTTCTAAATTTAGGGCAGTATGTTGTTCCAGGCTCTTTCCTTAACATACATTCCTAGCTGGGGGTTGACAGTGCAAGTTCCTTTTCTAATGACCATATATATGTATGGTCCTGCTGCCAGAAAGCAGTGCCTATGCTTGACATGAATACATTATAGGATCCTATTATAGAATGCTGATACCTGTAAGCAGATAAGTAGTCTCCCTCAACTATTTTAACAGATTTTTATTGCAAACACCCATACAAGCAAAGCATTTTTGCAACCTTCATGTATATTTTGAGTTATGCCGCCTTTAGGACAATTGAACAATACCACTTTATTTGTAACAGTAATCTGTAATCTGTACAGACAGCAATGCAGGTACATTAGCATCTGAAAACAGATGAGTAACCATTTCTGATGGTGAAGAGAGATAAGGTCCTGATTACAACCCAGGGAACTGGGTTTGCAGCAATCTGAGGACTGACATCAGAGGTGTAGCTAGCTGTTATTGTGCCCAGTTCTGTTCCTTGATCTGGCACCCCCCCACCCCCACTCAACTCTAAATTGAGGAGCCAAAAAAAAAAAAAAGAAGCTCGGACTTGAGGAACAAAAAAAAGGCTTGTCTCTTCTTTTAATCTGTAGCAAAGAAGCAGTTGCTATTAATTTATAAATTATGCCAGACACAAAGTGCTTCAGTTCTGACCACAAATGCAATAACAGCATTTCTGATTGCTGGTAATGCAGTGAAGACACAGAGCACTACAGAGCTTCAATTCTGAGGTAATACATTAAAGGCTGATCAGGATCTGTAGAGTGTGCCCCTTAACACTTTGTGGCCAGGGTGGCTGCTTCCTTCATCCCAACCTACCTAGACATCAGAATGGCACAAGCAAGAAATGAAAGATGAGGCTCAGCATGCTTGCTTTCCTTTGAGGGGATAGGTCAAGGGTATTGTATATATCTGAGAGTTATTTCTCCAGTGAGAAATACTAGGTAGAGACCAGGCTTACCAGAGTGCCTGACTGAAGAAAAATAGCATAACCCAGGAGGACATCACTCGGGGAGGTGGGGGGCATCCCTCACAACAGGGTTCATTACACATTCCTCTAAAACATTAGTCTGCATGCATATGATGCGGGGACCATAACCTGTAACAAAATAAAGATGGAACTTTTGCATGTAGTCATGATTGTTTCCTGGCCGTCCCATTTCCCACAATGCTTG
Organism: Protopterus annectens; assembly: GCF_019279795.1. NCBI lineage: Eukaryota > Metazoa > Chordata > Ceratodontiformes > Protopteridae > Protopterus > Protopterus annectens. The sequence goes on from NC_056743.1 coordinate 179,186,853, forward strand.
CAACAGCAACTAGTGAACCTGCTGACTGAGGTGACATAAGGGCTCATGAGATATATGACCGTGTCAGAGATGCACATGTACAACAATCCCAACTCACCATATAAGAGATTGGAAAAAAAATAATGTCTACTGATTTAGTTTTCATTGACAACACTCTACAGGCATAGCTGCCTGTTTTCTTTAATGTGCACAAAGCTTTAAATCGGTTATATTGCTTACTTAGAATTATACAGTATACAAATACAATTTTGAGCATTAGGAACCCAACTCTGTCTACAAAATGGTACTCATTTCATCGTAACCACTGCACTGTATGGTTATCCCTGTAAATATTTGTTCTGTTTGGAAGATTTCAAGGGGGATTCCATTAGTAATATGTATGTTTCTGTTTTTCAGTGTAATGAAAGCTTCAGAAATTTACCTGTCTGTGCTTAACTGAGTCGTGATCTTAAGACAATGCCACAGTACCATGTGGTCTGCAACATTCTGTAACTGTGTCTTCAGCCTAGCTATAGTAATCACCCAGTAATTCTTCTGTTCATGCAGTCTATTTATCACCTGAAAAAGGGATGGAAACAGGATCAAGACGTTCCGTTAATTACTCCAGAGGAACTGTGCAACAAAATTTTTCAGCTGGTAGATGAAAATGGAGATGGTAAGTAAACACAGTTTTCTAATGATCCTATTTCTGCTAGCTGCCTACATTCATTTTTGTATGTGCAGACTTTTGCACTCTAATAATGTGGGGAGAAAGGACAGTTTAGTATAATTATAATACAGTAGTTAATTCTTCAGAGTCTAAGTAGGCCAGTCTTTCTATCACTCAAAGCTGATGATGTTCCTCATCAACCATCATGTGAATGCTGCCTTTCATTATTTTCATAAATGTCTTAAGAATTATCATTCCCAGCATACCCACACTGTTCTACTGTTATGATTTTATAATATAGGAATTCGATGCATAACTAGAAAACATCAATTCAACTCTTACTGGTCACCTTACAGCAATTTGCAATTAGTTCTGTTCAATGGACATACACTTAACATAAAAACATAAAACATTTCCAAAACTGCCAAACACCTATAGGTTTCTAATACTTGTTCTTTAGCCTCACCTCTAGGTGACTATCTACACTCTGTCTAACATTTTAATTACCTTGGCATCTGCTTTGACTACAAACTTACCTTAGCATTTAAGTTGATGTAGCGCCTAGTTAAAATTGGACTATGCTGGCCATATGTCTTCAAACTGTAAGTCTGCTAAACACTGTGGACAGAAACAGCACTGTAAAAGAAGTATTTTCCATGTTCATGGAGTACTGTGTAATATCGGTTACTTCTTGTTCTTAAATCAACTGCAGTAGACTTTATAGCTCTACACTCAGAATACCCCTTTGTTACTCTTGCTAAAGCTAAGGTCTTGAGCATTTTGCTTAGAATGATCATTGCTTCCTGCTCTCTTTGCTACAAAGTTTTTTTATCTGGAGCACTGTCCTACTCTGTGCCCTTTCGTCATGCATAAAACTTCAGCTTCTACACTGTGGTTACCAATGGCCAATCCTTTAATTTTACCAGCCTTTAACTATATACTGTGATGTTTTACCAATTCCTTCTTTTACTGGGGTCCCAAACTATGGATGTGTCTGTCATTCCTTGACTACAATGAAACTCACTTTTTGTTTCTATATTTAAATCTTGTTCTTATCACTTATTAGCAGATAAACACTTATGTAACTGTACACAGTAAAAATCCCTCACGTTTAGTTTCTTAATCAAAATGCATATCAACCACTGCTGTTGAATTTGAGGCTATTAATTCACTGGTTTGTAACATTTAAATATGCAATGTCTTGTACATAAGTTTGTTTTCTATATGTTACTGTGCTTCCAACTATTATAATTATTTCTCTTTTTTAATTATGTTACAAGGCAATTACTTTAAAAGGACCTTTGGGCCACTCTACCTACATTGAATAAAAATAAACATGAAAAAAATCATTCAGCTGAATTAATCTCTGTAATACTGCTAATAAAGCACAAAGGAGGAGCAAACTGCCATTTATATCCTGGTACACAAACCCCAAATATCAGGAGTGAGACTTGAGTAGGATTTATTCCATTCTGTCTAGTGAATTTGATCCCTTGGACTTTGCCTTCAGGTTCAAATTTCTGCAAGAGTAAATTCATGCACACCTCCCAGTGCTAGCATGTATTATGACTATATTACAAAATGGGTTTCTGAAATATAAATATGTAATTCATTAATATGCATCATGTGATAGTGTTCTTAAATCTTTATAAGGACACAGTCATCCTGATCTTAAACAGAACTGCATAAGCAAATCAGTCTTCATTAAGACTGAACTATTGTTCTAGCAGCCAGAGCAGATTGTACATCACAAACATAACTTCTGCCTTTATTCTCGCTAAAATTCTTTAACTGGGCCATAAATGTAAAATTCAACCAAGAATAACTAAAACAAAGTAATTAAATAATGTTTTGTGACCATAAGGCTCTCCATGCTAGCATAAATCCACAGGTAAATATAGTTTTAGTTATAAATGTTAAATGTTAAATTTAGTTAGCTTTACCTTCTAATTCAGTCAAAAAAGTGTGTTGCTACCCAATTATACTAACTCACTCAATGACTGTGACAGTCATACCTCTCAACATCTTAGAGCAAGACATCTTTACAAAGCCATAAATAATTGGGAGGGGGGACAAAGGCCAAAAAATACAAACAATTTTTTAAATATTGATCTTACAAACTTAGACAGTTGATAGAATAATAAGTTTTGTATTAGCATGAATTTTTCTGAAGGGTATGATGTCTGAAACTCGAATTATTAATCAAAAAGTTATTTTTTTACTTCAGTATTCAACAATTTGTTAAAGATTTGACAGAAAACCACAAATTTTATGAAAATGGACCAAAATTACAAAGCAAAAATCTGGACATTCTGCACAAATCTGTACAGTTGAGAGGTATAGTGAAAGAGTGGGTTTTTTTGTATAATTTGTTCACAATTGCTGGGACACCCAATAATCAAATTTAGAAGTCAGCAAACCTTCAGCTGTATTGAACAGTAAAATAATACATGATTAGCAGTCTGTGATTTCTGGTTAGGGAAAGTGTGAGGGGTTAAAAAAACAGAAGCAGAGCTTGTTTGATTTTTACCTGCTTATATTTTAAAAAGGTAATATCAGAGGTTTAAAAGTCTGAAAACATTTTCATTAAAATATAGTGATTTTACTTATTTGCAACTGCACTGTACCAGATTTTTTAAACTTAAAAAGAAAGCTGTTCATAGAGTAGCTGTCTGTAATACTATTAAAACTTTGATGATGTCCAGTTTTAAAATGTGTGGATGTTCTGTCATTTCAGTACTATAGTTTTTCTTAAACTTAACTATAATTGTCTGGCAGAGCTCTGGTTTCTTTGTGTCTTTCGGCTTTTCCCGGTTAGGGGTCGCCACAGCGGAACTCCGGTTCGCTAATGATTGGCAGTTGATTTTTTTGTACCGGCTTGCCAGGCCTGATGCACAACCTTCAACGAAGGTACGCCTATTCATGCATGTCTCCACGCAGAAGACGCTCTAACTGAGAATCGAACCGGACAGCGTTTTACTGTGAGGTGACAATGCTACCGCAGCACCACTGCCGCGGGTCTGGCAGAGCTCTGGTGATTTGTAAAATGTGCCCTTAATGATTTGTATACTGTCATTTTAAAAGGAATATTTCTCTGTTTGCTTGTAAATGACACACCTGGTACATGTTTATACATACATGATTAACTGCAGCTTGTAGCAAACTATTATTCATGTTGCACAGTACTTGTTATCCAACAGAACTTTCCTTCCATATTAGCTAGATATAAACTGTGTACTAATATACACATTTTTTATACAATCTCCATCATGCAAACATGCATAGATCTGACTTTTTTACTTCATAAAAAACAACTTACACAATAGTTAACAATGACTGGATATATTTTTATCAAGTTTTCATAAGTCACCAGCAGCAGTTTACTACCATGGGCCTTGTGATACCTGCATAGTAACTGAGGATGTTTATCATAAGAACAATTGCTGCAGTGCATTCAGAATATGAACAGGATTACTCACCAGGCATACAACAGTCTTCCTGCCTGACCTGTAGAAATTCAAATGTCCTGGGTAGGGCATATGGTCATCAGAAAAGTCCATGTTCCCAGCTATAAAGGTTTGTGTAGCACATGTAATTTTAAGTTCTTTCTAGGACAGAAGTGAGTGGTCACCATCTTTTAATGGAGTATGTCAGCTACTTTTTCTGGCAAGCAAAAAGACCTTTTACCTTTTTGACATTTCAAGTTATTATACATTAACTGTGAATTTTTATTTTTTTATTTTTGTGTGTGACCAGTGATCTCCTCAGATAAAAAACTCACCAATAAGTATCCCTGTATATGAGCAGTTTTCTCTAAGGATAAGGATTACCATCTGCATTTTTTTTTGTCTAGGAGGGAAGTGTGATTTGTAAACTACAATCACTGCTACACTAAGAAAAATATATTAAAAAGGGCTGAGAACCATAAGACATTTGTCAAGTTAGTAGCCCTGACCCTGAGGATGCTGACTGTTCAGTAAGTATATCTTCCAACAGTGCCACATCCAACCCCTTAGAAGATAAATTAGTTCAAGGAGTCACCAACATATCTCAAAAAACATCATATAAAGTAAATCCCCAAGAAGATTATGTTAACAGAATATGCAAGATTAATGACAGAGGCTGTTGCAACCCAACCAGGGTTCCCACCAAGATCTATGCTATTTTGCATCAGGAAGGCTATGGTTCATCTGCCCCCAGTGTAGGAAATCCTTATTGTAGTCTCTATTTTAGTGTAGAATTTCAGTAATAGGGCGAAAGCTTCCAAACGAACTAGTTCCTAGGGCTCAGAGTCAGATTTCATGGCAAGAAACATTATCTCAGCACAACCACATCCCAGTTCCCAGGCATCTACAAAAGATATTGGCCTGGCTTCAGAAGTCCAGCATAAGACTCTCTGCCCCATTCTCAGTGGGGCACTGATGCTCTAACTATTTTTGTAGATGTCAATAGCCATGGGGCATCAGTACAGGAGAATGTCCCTGTTATATTAGGTTTGAACAAATTCTCTCTCCAGGAAAATATTCAAGACTCTGACATCAAGGATGCAGACTCCCGCTACATATGTATCCACGGTACTGCCATTATCGCCTGACTACTAAATAAATTATTATTGAAGAGTATTTCTTAATACTGCAGCAAGTCACTCCCACACAGGCTGTGACTCTTACCCATCTACTTTGGGGTGGAAATGAATTAAAATAGGAAAATTGCCCCTTCCTCTGAGGAGACCTCATATTTTAATATTTTGAATATTTGGCATATTCATATTAGATCCACTCACCCTTGGGTTTTGATATAAATGATGATGATACTATTTCTTAAGGATTCATTCCTGCAGAGTTCCTATTTGCAAAAAAAATCATCAACCTATTATGAGAGTGTATTTAAAAAAAAAAGGTTAGAAAATTTTCTTCCACCCAGAAGAACTAAGAGTTAATGGGCCTTGAACAACCCACATCCTCTGTAAAATGCTTTGCAATCTGTCCCATAATGTAGACATTCATGGGCATTTTTGAGACAGTTTTCCTGGATTCTGATACCTATACACAGGCCCCAATGAAGCCAGATAGAATTACAAAAACATACTTTATAATAATAATTTATAAACAAAATAACGTATAAGCTTTGTAATTTGTTATAAGTAAATAATGTCTAACAACAAAACCAAATTTATACAGCTCACATTCACATGCAAAATTCTTTTTAAAAATCTCTTACAGGTACTCAGTTATCTACTCATTTGATATACAACCAAAATGACCACAGGATCTAAAATATCTACTACATAAAGCCAAACCTTCAAGCAAATGGAATTAATTACCACTTATTTTAAGAACAATCTCAAATACAATAATTTTTAAAAATGTAGATAGGTCAAACCTTAGCTTCCATTGCCCTTCCCTTCTCTCGAGACATGTAATTCTTTTCTTCTTTGAGACATTGTTTTCTTTTATTCCCTTTTTCCCACACCTATCAGTATTGCATATTCCTTTTCTCTCTCAACTGTTTTCCTTATTGCTAATCTCTTTCTATCACCTTCTCACTTTTACCCAATGTTTTGCCTGTCCTTTCATTATTTATTTCTTATCATTCTACTTGCTATACAGTTTTCACCCACATCCTTGCCACATCACATTTGTTTATTCTATCGTATCAGTTTGGGTTACACTGCTTTTTCCTACCCATATTCCTACATTGCATGATGCGTGCCTACCTTTTTTTTTTTCTGTCTCATCTTTTCCTCCATCTCCTCAAAACTATGTTATATTATATCCCATCATACCTCCTTGAGCTGCAGTCATCTCCTGTTACCTTACCTTACCTACTTCAGTTCTTTCTAGTTACACTATATTATTACTCACTCAGATTTTGAATTTTACCATAGACATTGTATCTGGATTATTTCAATGTAGTTAATGCGGTGGTGGTGCTGCGGTAGTGTTGCCACCTCACAGCAAGACGTTGCCCGTTCAATTCTCAGCTAAAGCATCTTCTGTGTGGAGACATGCGTGAATGGGCATGCCTTCGTTGAAGGTTGTACGTCAGGGCTGGCAACTCGGTACGTAAAAATCTGCTGCCAGTCATTAGCGGACCGGAGTTCCGCTGTGGCGACCCCTAACCGGGGAAAAGCCGAAAGATACAACAACAACAACTGATTAAGTCTAATGTAATGCATTATATGATTATATCTTCATTATACCTTCACTACATCCTTTTGCTGCCTGGCTATGCTGTAATATTATTGCTGTCCACATATTTTAACTGCTATTGATATGCATGTATGACCTACTTAAATAAATATACAATAAATGTCGTATGTGTTTTGTAAACTCTTTATGCTGCTTCTTCTTTGTATCCGTCACCCAGGTCACCTCTGTAAATGGGCTCTGTCCAGTAGGGCTAACCCAGTTAACAAAATGTAAATGAATAAAATAAAGGGTTCAGGACCAGCACCTGTTCAAGTAGCCAACAGTGGAGTCTGCAGCCATCTTAATGGAGTTGCTAGAGGTTCTAGAATTCTCCCTACTCAGAACACTGACAAATAACAAAAAGGTAGGATCCTGGCTGATTAGGAGAAAAAAGGATTCATCTCTGCTACCCTGGGAAATAGGGACCAGTAATTACCAGACATGTGATTCCATATCAGGGAGATTACTGAAGTAGATTGTTAATGGGGATACAGGATGAATCATTAAGAGTAAAGGAAGCTAGACTATCACAGGTTCATAGTTCATAGTATCATAGTTATATACCAGACTAACAACAACAAGGACCTTTATAAGCCTAGCCTTGCAGTCCAACCCAGATGTGATACTATGTATCATGGGTGTTTATGAAGAGGGAGTATGTTAGGAAATTTTTAGAAGTTATGTGTGTGGGGGGGGGGGGTATTTTAGTTTGGGCATATCTGTCTACCTCTGTCTACCAAAGACTTGGGGTCAGACCCAAGGTAAATTTCTGATTTCCCCATCCAATGGTCAAGGTAACACTTAAATAGGACTGGGGATGGACCCTGCTTCACATGGATGGGAAGTCTGTTCCAAAGACTGGGGATCCTCTGGGAAACATATCTGTCTCACAAACATATCTCATGTATGTCACAAGCAAAATGTATACCCTTGGAAGTAGTGGTTCTGATGCTGTTCATTTTAAAGATGTGTAATAGGTCCATCAAAGCAGGCTCTGAGGATGCCGTTGTATGTCAGACATACACTGCCCTCAGTGACATATAGGAGACAGTGTACAGAGATATTGCTTTAACAGACCAATGTGATTTTACCCTGGATTTTCCTAGTAAATAGCCCTTGTGGGCATGCCAACTGTTGCATATGTTTTGTCAATTACACGCCAAAGGAGTACTACCTTGGCCACATGTTTGTCAAAGGCCAAATTATTGTCTATATATTTTCCCAGATCCCTGACTGCTGGGTCAACTCTTAGCTCCTAGGACTGTCTTAACAATGGAGGAATTAACCTGGATGAGTATAATGCATTTCTTGGCACTGAGTTTTAGTCCGTGACTTTGGTGCCAGTTATTTGTGTGTGTTTGACTCCCTTGTCAAATGTTCATGTTATGGGCAGAATATATAATTGCTCCAAATTTGCAGTTATCTGTGAACTTGGTCAGCCAAAGGCCTTTGACATTAGCATTTACTTTTGAGAACTAAATGCCAACTAGGAACAGTCCCTGCATAAAGCCCTGAGGTACCCTGCTGGTGACCAGTCTCTAAGTGGAGGAGGTATACCAATCCTGACTTCCTGCCTGGGTCCTGTATGTGAGAATGTTGGCAGTCCAGCAAGTTATGTGGGGGGTTTATGCCCAGTTCAGTAAATTTGTCCACTATACCCATGGAGAGGTATTGTATCAACTAAGGTAGGCAAGCATGTTATTAAAATGTGGCTGTGATATTCTTGGTTTAAGCTACAGAGCCACTGCCATGTGGACTGTTATCTGGGAGGACTGTTATTTCCTGAATATATGAAGGGGTAACTCCTGATTTCTTCTCTAGATAAAGCTCATTTATTTGGCTTCCTATTCTAAGAGATATGTAGGAAATCAGAGTAGAAAAGCAAACCAGGCAACCAATCAGACAAAACTTTCAGCTCCCTACACACATATATTTTAAGAACTTTTCCTTTAAAAGTTTTTTTATAGAAGTACAAATAAAAGTGAACAGTATGAGCAGCATAAGCAATCTGAGAAGAAGCAGCAAGCCTGGACGAGTAGGAGAAGCCAGTCTATACAACAGCATCATAGGTCAGGAGGCATAGCTCCTCCTATCAACTGTAATGCTTCTTCTCAACTATGACATTTTCTACCCTCGCCTACCTACAGGTAGGGAATCCCCTTCTCCCAAGAGCAGTGATCTGTCTTGACCTTTGGAAAATCGGTGTGTCAGAAACTGGTATATGGCTGTCTCACAAAGCTTGCTCAGTTTGTTCCCTACCTAATTATGCTCTTTATGACAAGAACAACCTGGTCATTGCTATAAGTATTTTAAAAGAATAACTTGATTGTAAGGCAGTGGAAGTTGCTTCAGACTCAGAGAAGAGAAAGTGTTTCTATACAAGACTGTAGCATGCAAGAAAGAGGACCTCAGAAGCCCTTTCCAGACTGAACATGAATGCAGTAGTAATAAAACTAAGAATGCTCACTCTTCAGTTATTAATGAATGATAGCTTCCTAGTTATCATACATGTGAAAAATACATACTTGCACATTCCTATTCACAAAGTGTATGGGAGGTACCCCAGATTCAAATCTGAAAAATCTTATTACCATTTCATTTCCTAGCCCTTTGGCCTCTCTGCTATACCCTGGGTCCTTCTCCAAATATATAGAGCCAGTCTTTACTCATGTAAGACTGACGAAAATCCACATGTTTTCTCTCCCTAGACAGTTCCCTAATTCAGGCCTATCCTACAGAGGAGCTGCAGAAGCAACACAGTTTTGTGTCCCTGAGTTAAAGGATCTTCCTGATCATCCAAAAGTCCAAACTGGAATATATAAAAACCTATTTCTCAAAAGGAAATTATAGATGGGATTAAAGGAAGTAAGTCTAATAAAGCACCTTTAATAGATGGCTTAATTATCAAAATTTATAGATTGTTCCCGTCTTCTGTAATCTCTCTCCTACATAAAACCTTTCTTGAAGTTCAAATATTAGCAAATATTCCTCCTTCGTGGAGATATTCATTAATTTCCCCTATATTAAAAGAGAATAAGGACCCTAATAATTGCAACTCATATAGACCAATTTCTTTGTTGAATAATGATTATAAACTATTTATGTCAATTATGGTCAAAATATTGAAAATACCCTTATCTAAAATAATTAATGAAGACCAAACTGGTTGCATACATAACAGGCATGCACAGGATAATATTAAAAAGTATTAAGACTGCTAGATTACCTCAATAGAGGAAACCATGAAGCACTGATAATAGGTCCAGATATTCAAAAGGCCTTTGACTCCTTAAATTGGGGTTATTTATTTAAAGTCTTACAGTTATTTGATTTTCCCCCTTTTTTATAATAATGATAAAAAAATCTATGAAAATAATCTAGCATATGTCAAATTAGGTCCCTTTACTTCCAAAGTAATCCAAATCACTAGAGGTACTAGACAAGGATGTCACATGCCCCCTATTCTATTTGCTCTGGCCATATAAATACTTGCCATTTTAATACATAATAATCCTAAGATAAGAGGTATAAATATATATGACCAATATATTTCTAAAGTAATGATGTTTGCTGATGATGTCTTACTTACTTTACCCAACTCTAAGGAGGTGTTAGGTGAAGTGGATATAGTAACAACAAATTTCCAAAAAATCTCAGGACTCTCCTTCAACAAATCTAAATCAAAATATTTATTATTAAATAAAAAAAGAACATACAGGTTCCAGTTAATCATATTATTGGAAAACAAGTTTCATCTCTAGACTATTTAGGAATAGTCCTAGGCAAGAATATAGTGGAAACCTTACAGCTTAACTATGCTAAAGCCATAGACTTAATCAAGACATTAATAATCAAATGGAATAATTTATTTATAACATTTGATGATAGGTTACAACTGATAAAAATGGTTTTGTTACCTAAAATACTATATATAGCACAAGCCCTTATATTTCCACCAGGAAAGTAAATCCTTAAAGAAATCACTTCAACTTTGATGAAATTCCTATGGTATCCCAAAAGAAATAGAGTGGCATATTGTCATCCTATCAGAAAAATGGGAACAAGGGTGGTTAAAATTCCCAGAGACTGAAACTTGTATAAAGGCATCTATAATTACAATATTGATGAATTGGATAAATCCTAAATACTCTTCCAATTGGAAACTGTTACACTCCATTATACTAATGAATGAAAATGATTTATCAAAAATGCTTTGGTAACTGACAAAGATAACAAGATATGGCACTATTTAAGTTTAAATTTACAGTATAGTACAACAAAATTAACTAAACTAACACTAATAAACAACATTTCTGATGTATTTAAAAAATCCATTAACACAAATTTAGATATAAGACTGTAGCATAGATTTTTAATAACATTTACTATTACAAGGGGTTTCCCTGATAAAACACATAGAGATATTTTTGGTTTATGGGAAAATAATAACCTATTTTGTTGGTTGCAATGTATTGAAAACCAACAAGCTTTGAACACAGAAAGTATATTGTCAACCTATGGCCTATCCCCTAATGACTGGTTGGTTCTTCAGAGTGTCACAGCTTACACTAAGGATCTGTGTAGCATAATACATAACTCATCCTTCAAAACCGTATCAAAAATTATAAACTGGATTTTTGGAATTCTATATAATAATGTCAATGTTAAGAATGAATTATCATATCTATATAATACTTTAATTGTCTATAAGACAGCTCCTAAAGATTCTTACTGGCAATACCTAACTAAAGGGTTTCAAGCATCATTATCAATGGAAGATAAACATTTTATTTTCAGTTAAACTAACTTCTTACTCACAATTCTGGAGGATTTTCTATTGGAAATTTCTACACAGATTCTTTTTGACACATGAGAAACTCTCAAAAGGGAATCCTTCAAACATCAAGTTATGTTAGAGATGTCATCTGTCCACTAATGCTGACTGGTCTCATATTTTTTATGACTGTACTAAAATGAAACCATATTGGAATGAGATTAACAAATTTCTTCAAGCTATCTATACTGATATATTTGTTTTGACAAAGTCTTTAATTTTATTGAGTGTTGTCAATAGTAATAATATGAAGAAAGATGACCTGTATTTGTTGTGGACAATGTTAGCAATAGCCAGAAAATGCATGACTAGAAGATGGAACTCTAATGTAGCACCCACAATGGAGGAATTCCTTTCATCACTGGAGAAATGCATACTAATGGAGAAAATAACTAAAGAGTTAAGAACTTTTCCTAAGCCATTGGTTAATAGTCCATGGAGGAAAGTTTTGAATTTGATTGATACCCTACAGATGGAGCCAAACTCTTCCTAATTATCATAGTTTACATATTAACTTATTATTTAACTACAAATGTTTTTATCTGAATCCTTTTTGTCAGGCTGAATGTAAATACTGTAAATAGTTATTGAATGTTATGAATGTATAAAATTAGTGTGTTATTTCATCAAAATAAAAATCCTTTGAGTAAAAAAAAAAAACAAAAGTCCAAACTGGAATCCTCCCAGTGGGAAAAATCCCATGTGCTATTTTAGATGCCATAGTTTGCAGGGCCCCACTATCCCAAGGAGACAAGCCTTCTTGATTATCTCCCAGCAGTCTCACCTAATGGCAAAGTCCTTCCTTAAGGCACCAGGTTTCATGTCTTCCTCCATCCTGATGACCACCCCCATGTCAAAAGATGCACGAAAAAATTTCAGTGGTACTTGAAAAGTAACTTGGACCAAGATAAACAGCCACTAGAACATGTCTTTCCTCAAAATTTTCCTTCATAAAAATTCAATTTGAATGGTGGGATAGGAAGGTGGCTAGCAATCCAGGACTTCCTATTACTCTGTAGAACTAGATTAAAGGCTAATGACAAAAGAAGCAGAGTGCATGTATGTAGGGGGGTCTACTTATTTCAATTCATAGTGCAGGACAGAAAGTTTAAGAAGATAAGGAAGAAGCATATTAGCTTGAAAAAGATAATTCCTTTTCAGAACAGCCTCCTTCCCTTTTAGTCAGTTTTGAGCTATGCTGTCCTTCATATACTTACATGAGATACTGCAGAAATGTGATCCATCAAGAAGCAAGGGAACATTTGTCCATGAAACATTGGGACCTATCAGTCTCAACTTGCATCTTCAAGCATTCTGTATCCAGATACAGCAAACTCCTTAGCAGGTCACTTGAAGGGGAAGAGGAGAGGGCAAACTTTATGATGATCACAGGAATTTGAGATGGTTCGGACATTTATGGTATCAAAAGTGAACTGGAAGGTTTTGAAATACTAATCAGAGACTCCTTGTCCTTCATCCTCAACCACCAATGCATATATTTATCATCTAGATCCAAACCCTACTATACATCTTTTGTACAGTCCCATGTATACCAAAGGTGTTGGTAAAGGCAAGAGAAAAAAAAGTCTCATTTTGATAGGTCCCTGCTGGCAAAGAAATGCCTGATTCTTCCTGCAGATGCAGATAAGTGAAGAAGTGCCAGCAGCCCTTCTCATGCTCTGCAAGCTGCTGATTCAACAAGATGGGAGCTGGTCCACCCAGCTTCAAAAGCGCTCAAGGTAATGGTACAGAGGATTTCAAATTAGCCATGTTTTCCCACTTTTGGCGACTTGTGTCTTACAAGATACATGCCTTATCTCTCCACATGTAACAGATTTTCCCACTGGAATGGGAAAAAATATTTAACCCAACTGATTGCACCATCCTATCCTTCAGCTCCTGCTATATCTCTCATAACTTCTTGTCCATGGTATAGAATATTCATTTATTAAAAGCCATCTATCAGTCATCTTGCATGCTACTGGACTGGCATGATTTATGCGACTCTGTAGTGGTCTTTTTCCTTAACCCATCCCTCTGGGGCAAGCTCTCAGTTTCATCACTAAGAAACTAACTTTTTCTCCTTTTGGATAGTGTAGCCATAGGTTCCTTTTTTGCTGAGGCACAATATAGGTACAGTTAGGGCAGCCACGGTGGTGCAGTGGTTAGCATTGCCGCCTCACAGCAAGAGGTTCTCCAGTTCAATTCTCAGATGGGGTGCCTTCTGTGCGGAGTCTGCATGTCCTCCCTGTGGTCGTGTGGGTTTCCTCCGGGTGCTCCGGTTTCCTCCCACATCCCAAAGACATGCAGTAGGTGGATTGGACACTCTAAATTGGCCCTAGGTGTGAGTGTGTGCGTGTGTGCCTTCTGTGGAAGGTTGGGCGCCAGACTGTCAACTTGACACTGTAAAACTCCACTGTCAATCATGAGTGGACAGATGATACGCTGTGGTGACCCCTAACTGGGAAAAAGCTGAAAGAAGAAGATCCAGCTGGTGGGGCAAGTGAAGACCAAAAAAAGAGAAGTTTTATTTGAATTTATATTGTATTTGTTATCACTGTTTTTTTACTGTTTGTAGGTAGGAAGGGATAGCTTGTTAACAGGATTTACTTTGATTCATATTTTGTTGTTTTACCTTTAATTTCACTGTTGGTTGTTAGAAAGGGATACGTTTTAGACAGGCAAGCTCTAGCCACCCCAAGTGACCTAGACAGCTATAAATTTACACAGACTGCAAAGAGAAAAATCCTGAGCATACCTAAACAATCCTACCCTGGTTTGTAACTTATTGATCTTTACTGTTAAAAAGAAGTACAACCGCAAGCGATAGTGAGCAGAAGCTACTGCACGCCTTTGTGCACAACGTAACGGAATTACAACTCTTGTCTGGCTTGCAGAACTTGTATGGTCAGAACAACTTTACTGTACTTACTTTATTATTTAGTTGTATATTGCTGGTGTCATTTTTTGTCATAGAAGTTGATTTAAGTTCTCTTTTAATTCTCTGGTTACTGATTTTAATTATTCTTTTCTTTTGCAATATTTTATTCATTTGAAGCTGAATATAGATTCCTTAAATGAGTATGCAATTAACGATTTACTAATGCACAAATATCTTGTACAGTCTAATAAATGCTATGCATATTTAAAGGTAACAGCTGATTACACTGGTGATCTGTGTTCCTCGTGTTAAAAGTTGGACGATTTGCTTACCATTGTTAGAAATAAATCTAGACTTAATGACGATGATTGCACTTGTGCAATTGGCACGGCTTGGAGAACTGTTGTTTCATATATTAATGACTGGACTGATGAGATGGATAATGTTAGGCAAAGAGCAAACAGAACACATTTAGGAAATGATGCATCTACTGTCTGCAAAGATCATTCAACCCCTATGAAACAAGAAAATGCCCCTGACAACTTTGGAATTCTGAATGCAAGTATTCAGCAATCTGAGGATCCAGTTTGTTTAGAAGGAAACAAAAAAAGAAAGGAAGGAAGAAGTTCTCAACAAATAACAAGGAAGAAAAAGAAACTGACTAATGACTGTAAAGGAAACAGAATACGTAGTAAAAAGGATTCTGCATTGTTATGTAACACACTGGTGACAGGAAATGATGATATTTGTCTATCAGAAAACCTTCAGTCTATAGAAAAAGGCATCAGCTTTCCAATGGAGATGGTGGAAAAAAGAGGCAAGGGGCAGGTGAAAAGGAAGAAATCAAAACTGAACATGGAAGGATTGAAGAACATTACTGTAAGAAAAAAGAAGAGAAAGACAGATGTTGACTACATGGCTCAAGCTGTGGATTTACAATACCAGCTGGATTTGAATGTAATACACAATGAAAACAGTGAGATTAATAAGAGTAATGGTGATGAAGATCTATACTTCGTAGCAATGGATAGAGCAGATATTATTGTATTAGAAGCTGAAGATTCTTCAGGGCTGGCCAGCAAAGATATACTTGTAATTGGAGATTTAATTATTAGAGAAACTGATACTTATATTTATAGAGAAGATAATGAACATTGAATAGTGTTATGCTTGCCATGTGCAAAAATAGAAGAACTAAGACAAGACTTAGAATGCCTTAATATAAGGAAGTACAGCTCCATTTTTATTCATGTTGGTACAAATGATGTCACCTGCAAGGATTCTCTGACTGTTAGTAGGGAACTGACAGCCCTATTAGTATAGCTTGTGGGGGTGTTAGGACGTATTTTTCACAAATCACCTATAGAAAGGATAGTTAGGCTACTGTGAATGAAAAGATTTTTGGGGATAAATACCTACATGGAAAAAATGTCCTGTTTTAAAAAAATGGAAATGTGTAGAGCATTCAAGCCTAGTTTTGGGAACACGTGGTCAGACAGGATAGTGTGCATTTGTCAAGATCAGGAAAGATAATTTTTGTAGCAGATATTTTGCAATATTTGACAAACACTAGGCAGGATTTTTGCCAGGTGTAAAATTTAACAGTTCACAGATCACAACATTTGAAGCATCTCTGGTTGTTAATGCTAGGAGCATTAATAATAAAGTTTTTTATTGGAAAATTTGCTACATTCCCACAAGATTGATGTTGTTATTGTTTGAGAAACACAGTTAAAGAACAAAGACTGGAAACCAGTTCTGTCAGGGTATAAATGTTTTTACTGTAACAGTCACTCTAACAAAAAAATCAGGTGGGGGTGTTATGATAGGGATTAAAGTTAGTTGTAAGACTTGTGATTATTACATGTTCAGTGATAACACCAATACTATAGACTGTGTAACTGTGACAATAAAGACAATCCTGGAACATATAACAATTGTTGGAGTGTATAGACCACCAAAGTCAAGTGCAGATGACCTAGAGGAATTTATACATTTCTTGCATGAAACACAGGAGGGAAGAATAATATTAGCTGGGGACTTAAATTTACCAGAAACAGACTGGAATAGTGTTGATTCAACAACGTTAGTAAGGAAATTATTCACAATGTATATTTCGGAACAATTGCTTCAGACTGTAAAAAAACTACCAGGGGATGGAACATAATTGATATTGTTGGTGTTCCTAAAGAAATTACTGTTACTTCAAGTCAAGTGTTGCCACCATTGATGTGCAGTGATCATTGGGTCATAAAGGCTAATTTGTTGCTAGATAATTCTGCCAAACTGAAATCTAAGGCAATGCACAGAAGGTTAATTACAGATTATATGGAAGTAAAACAGTCAATATGTAAAATTAACTGGAGTGAGGTGTTCAGTGGAAAAGCTGCAGATGGAATGTGGAAAGTTTTGAAAGAGAAATCGTTTGAGTACAAAATATAAAAAAAAATGCTTAACATCAGGATCTAGGCATACAACATTAGGGAGATATATTTCCATAAGAACACAATATCTGATTAAAGTGAGAGACAAAAAATATAAGAAATGGAAGAGAGGTCGAACTACAACTTTGAAAACTGAAATAAACAAGTTGGACAAACAGATTAAGCATAGTGTGAGACAAGATCAAGAAAAATTTGAAGAAAATTTATATAAAGATATTGAGCATAATAGGAAACCTTTTTATAGATACGTAATATGTGGAAGAAGTAAAGACACACAAACTGATAAACTGTATGCAGATTGTAAAATTTATTCTCAGACACAACAGAGTATAAATATAGTTACAAAATCTTATGCAAAACAGTTTGGTTCCACAAAAGAGGTGATAAATTGTCCTAGTGACATCCAGGTAACCCCCGATATTGGAATCAAATTAGACTATATTAAAAAATAACTGTGCAAATTGGATCCAAACAAAGCACAGGGAGGAGACAGAATTAGTAACAATGGCCTGAGAACACCAGCTAGAACTTACGGTACCATTATATCTATTATTCACTAGATCATACAAATATGGGGAGATTTGTCAAGATTGGAGGCATGTGCTTATTAAACCTATCTTTAAGGGAAAGGGGAGTAGGACAAGCACAGACTCATATAAACCCTTAAGTCTACTTTCATATTGTGGAAAAATAATGGAGAAGGTAATATTGGATATGGTATTGCCAGAACTGGATAGGTTGGGACTTGAAACCATATTCCATATTCCATATTCCAACATACCATGAATCGTGCCATCCCAAATAGAACCAAGATGCTCTCCTCCAAAAAAAGGAAGCCAATCTGGTGGTCCCCTGCCATAAACAAACTACACAACAGATGGAAGAAACTGTTGCAGAAAAGAGAAAAATCCCAGGATGCAAAAAACTTCCTTACCAGCCTCAGTAGGAAGCTGAGATTCCTCATAAAATCCGCCAAAGCTAGTTACAAAAATAAAATTACCAAAGATTCCAAAGACAACCACAAGGCATTCTATAGTTATGTCAAGAATCTAAATGGCAGTGCTCAGATCTGCTCTGAGCTACAACAGAATGGAATTAAATATACTGATCCCAAGGTTATTGCCAATATCCTGGCAGATCGATTTAGTGCCAACTCCCCCCCACCCCCTAAAGGGCCCATCTCAATTCCAAAAGATTGCCAAATCCCGGTAATCACGGCCACACAGGTAGAAATCGCACTCTCCAAAGTTAAGAATACAGCATCCATGGGACCAGATGACATCCCAGGCTGTGTACTACATGAACTACAAAATGAACTGGCACCTCACCTAAGTGTCATGTTTAATCATAGCCTCACCTCAGGCTTCATGCCCACTGAGTGGCACACAGCTACAGTTATTCCACTCCACAAGGGGAATCCACCTTGGATCCCAGGAACTACCGTCCCATCAGTCTGATGAGCCTGATCTGCAAGGGCATGGAACGCATTATCATGGAACTTATAAACAAAGACATTGGCAACCTTCAAACACTGGACCCCACCTAGTTTGGTTTTGTGAAAAGCTGATCTTGTCTCCTGAATCTGATTGACTTCTTTGAATCAGTCTCCAGAGCTGTGGATGAGGGTAAGGCGGTCCACACAGCCTGTCTGGACCTTGCCAAAGCTTTCGACACCATCCCCCACTCTGGAATCATAGATAAACTAACCAACCTGGGCGTAAATCCCTACGTCACTTGATGGGTTGCCAACTGGCTTACTGGCAGAACCAAGACTGTAAAAGTAGCCGACTCCAAATTCAGCTCCAGACAAGTGACAAGTGGAGTACCTCAGGGTTCAGTCCTGGGACTGCTCTTGTTTGGCATCTACTTCTCTGAATTACAGGCCAGCACTAAGGGACTTTGGCTAACAAAGTTCGCAGATGACTGCAAACTGGGAGCCATTATTGAATCCCCAAATGATGTGGATATTCTATAAAAGGGCCTTAAAGAAACAGATGCTTGGTGCCAGAGCCATGATGGACTGAAGCTTAATGCCAAGAAATGTATAGTTATCCCCTTTGGGAAAAAGCATGTACCCATGAATTACCACATAGGTGGCAGTACACTAACACCGAGAGTGTGATGAGAGACTTAGGGACACAGGTGGACAGTGGTCTCACCTTCGATAACCACATCTCCACAACAGTCAGGAAATCCTTCTATGTGGCACACTTCATCACTAAGGGCTTTTCATCCAGAAAAAAGGAGGTCATTGTCCCACTGTACTCATCCCTCATTAGACCCATTATAGAGTACAACACCCCATTTGGTATGTACCTCACAAGACATCTGCAACAGCTGGAAAGGCCGCATAAATACCTCACTAAATGAATCACAGGCCTAAAGCAGATGCCCCATGCTGACCATCTAAAAAAAACTCCAGCTATACTCTGTGGCTTATCGTCTACTCAGAGATGATCTCTGCTTAACATACAAGGCCATGTCAAACCATATCAAACCCTGAGCTGTTGGACATGCTCCACTTAAAGAATTCCCAATCCCTCAGAGCCACATGCTCAAGGGATCTAAACCTTGTCATTACAATGAACAAAACATGCTGGAGGGATAGGTTCCTGACCCAGAGACTCCCCATACTCTGGAACAGACTGCCCATACATGTCAAGCAGAGTGCCTCCTTGGCCCTCTTCAAAAGGAACCTTGATGACTGGATGGGAGATAGAAAATTCACCCCGGGGATTATGTCAGTCAACCTACTAGACAGGGGTCCAGGGAAGTAAATATTGTGGAAAGAAATATCAGGGGAATTGTTTGGCTAGGCTTGTGTAGCCTAATACCAACCTATGAACCTATATATCAGCATGCATATGTTGAAAACAGCTCTATTGCTACTTGTAACATGATGTTCTACTATTTATTTATTTATTTCCAGTTTGATGACTAGGGAAGTACACTGGGCCTACTGAGCCCATTTTCAGTGGAGGCCCGGGGAGAAAAGCTCCACAATACAAAATAAAAATACAAAAGAAGAATGTCTACATAATAGTAACAAGAGCAAATTCAATCAAAAATATCATAGTGAAACAATAATAATATCACAAACAACATAGTAATAACATTGTGAAACAGACAATAACATTGCAAATCATAGATATGGTTGGATTTAGATTAATATCAGTAAACAGACAGTTGAATTTCCTAGGTAATAAGCAATAATAGTTTTGATATAATGATGTATAGCTTGTTAAGAGAAGGTATCACCGACATAGCAGTGAGGAACAAGAAAGTAAGGGATGTGGTTAGGTTGGAAGAACATAAGAATGGAAGTGTGTTTTAAAATTTTCCAGGTTCTACATTGTCCTAAGAGTAGTGGGAAGAGAGTTCCATTTTTTGGCTAAGGAAAATAGAGGAGTAACTGTCCAGATGAACGGTTAGGTTTATGAACATTAATTAGGTTTTGATTTTCAGATATGAGTGTTCTGTTTGGTAGGTAAGGGGGTAGGATGTCAGAAAGAGCAGGGCATTTAATGGGGTTGAAGAATAGTCTATGAGCTGTGATCAGTTGGAGGTAATCTAGGTAGTTTGGTAATTCTAGCCAATTTAGAGAGTGGAGGGCTTCACAGTGATGGGAGGAGTATTTAGAGCTAGTGACACATTTGCATATTTTCTTGTAGCCGGTTTCTAATTTGGAAGTGAGAGAGGATGGCAGGTTTGTTAGCAGAGGAGCACCATACATGAAGGAGGGAAGGAGGGAAGTTGAGGTGCGAGTATGTCTTAGCGTAGGGTGAAAGGAAGTGATTGTTCCTGTAAAGCATACTAAAGCTTTTGGTGGGTTTTCTTTATGTTTTGATGGATATGGTTGTCAAGTTTTAGTTGCTCCTCTATAATAATCTCTAGTAATTTAGCATGGGGAATGACTTTAATAGGAGTGTTGTTTTGGCTTAGTAAAGTCTAAAGGGAAGGATTTTGAAGGTGGAAATATTAATATTTTGGATTTACTGGCATTGAGAGAAAGATGGTTTTGGAGCATCCAGGCTTCGGTGGTTGAGAAGGCGGTCTTAGTTTTTGTTAGAAGTTCAGAGAGATTAGTAGCAGAACAGATTAGTGTTGAGTTGTCTGCATACTGAATTACTGTGGCATTGCGAATGGCAGAGTGAAAGGTGTTGAGAAAGATATTAAACAACATAGGACCGAGTAAGGATCCTTGGGGCACACCTGTGAGGGTATGGAGAAAAGAAGAGATGCCTTTTCTCCATTTCACAACCTGAGATCTATCAGATAAGTAGCCTGAGAATCAGGATAGGTTTTTTGAGAAAGATTGTGGTTTGAAAGATGGCTCAGAAGGTGGGAGTGGGAAACAGTATCAAATGCTTTGAAAAGATCCAAAAGCACTGTGGATACTACTGTCCCAGAGTCTCGGGCATGATTGGCAATGTCAAGAAAAGAAAGGAGAGCTGTTGTAGTACTATGCCCTGGTCAGAATCCAGGTTGGGTAGGGGTAAGGAGATGGTATTGAGTTAAGAAGGGCATGAGTTGAAGGTGAATGCATTTTTCCAGGATCTTTGAGATTGGGGAGAGGATACCTGTGGGATGGAATTTAGAGAAATTGGTGTTGTTGCCACCTTTATGGAGAGGTAGGATGTAGGCCTTACACCAGAGTTTGGGGACGTAGGATTCCTAAATGGATCTGTTGATTAGGATGCTAATGGGATATGCAATCCCATCAGCAGCAAGCTTGAGAAAGTTTGAAGGCATGTTGTCAGGGGAGTCAGTTTTATTTTGAAGAGAAGTCTTTTTACATAGTTGGTAGAGATCGGTTTAAGTTTGAAGATGGGGGCGGGATTCAGGGACAGCAGGAGTGGAGGGGGTGGAGGGGGGACTAGACTGAGAGGAGTGATTATTGCTGGAAAGGTTTTTCTGAGTTCATATATGGAGTTAATAAAGAAAGAGTTAAATAACGAAGCTAATTCTTGATCAGGATTGCTGGGGTCTAGGCAGGGGTTGTTCTTGGTGCCTGGGCTGAGAAGAGCAGTTATGGAGTTGAAGAATTTTTTTTTTGGATTGGTTGCATGGTTGGACTGGAGTTTGATGTAGTAAGATGTTTTGTCTCTAATGATTTGTTTTTTGTACAAGGTTACGGAGCTGTGTGCATTGTAGTAGGGTTTCAGGGAGTTTGTTTTTTTGGTATAATTTCCAGGATTTGTCCCTTTGGTGCATAAGTTGTTTGGTGTCTTGGGCTAGCCATGGGGTGGTATTGACTTTTATTCTTATTGTTCTTATTGGAGCTAGAGTATTAAGAGTGTTTAGAAAGGTGAAATTGAAATAGCTGACAGCGTTGTCAAGAGGAATGTTTTTTAGAATGTTCCGGTTCATTTGTTTGAGGGAATTTGAGAATATGATGGGGTTGAAGTTGCTGAGGTTACGTGTGTGTATGTAATGGTGTCGGTGTAGGGGGAAGATGTTGAGTGGAGGGCAAAGGCAAGCAGGTGGTCGCTGATAGAGTCAGGAATGGTACTGGAGTCTATAAATGTATTAGGGTGAGAGACTAAGATCCACTCAAGAGTTGACCCTGAGGATTTAGTTTTACTAGGTCTGGTTACAGAGTGAATTATTTGGGTGAAGTTGACTATTGTTGTTCCATAGACACTGATGTCCATTTCTATCACCCTGTCTATGACACTAACCACAAAGTTAGAGTTCATGCAAACTGTGAATCTACACATGTTGTTTATTTGGCCTCCTGTGGAGCCTGTGCTGCGTTTTATGTAGGCAAGACGGACAGGAGGCTGAGGGACAGGATTCATTCCACTGTCAATGCTCTGTCCAAACATGTCTTGTCTAATGATTCCACACATCTTTTTTGTTTTAAAGTATTAGATCTTATGCACACTAGTTTTAGGGGGGGGGGGGTAGAACTGAGAGTAATGAATCTAAATGGATTGTTAGACTTAGAGCAGATGTTTTTCCTGGACTGAATGAGAAAGTACCATTGAGACCTTTCCTGAAGTCCAGGAGATTGAAGTGATATGTATGGAGCATTTTTATGAGAGCATTTTTATGAGAGGATTTATTGTTAGTGTTGTGCAATTAGTATGAATTTATGCAATTTTTTGTTTTTATGCATTTCTATTCACGTTTTATGAGTGGTATAGGCATTTTTATTTTACTATGGTTAATGTATTTTAGAGTAAGCACTTTATGTTGTGTACTATGATAGTTGCACTGTGCCTTTAATGGTTTATCTGTTTTTGCACCTTTTCTGCTGTATAAGGGTGTACGGGGGGGGGGGTTTCTTTTGGTCTGAAGAAGCCTATCCAGGTGAAAGCGCTTACCACGTCTCCTGTTTATATCACAATAAATCTGAATTTTAAAGTTCATGAAGCAACGGTTCTTTCAGCTTTGTTTCCTGCATTTTGGTTAGTGCTGTGTTTACTGCCTGCATCGCTACTGTGCCTTTTATGTTAGTTTATGTGCTTGGACTGAGTTTGGCACAGGTAGCGTTAGTCCTGTGGGGAGTCATATTTCTTGGACTTATTTTTACGTATTGTTGTTTTCACCCCCCTGGGAGCATGGCAGGTGTTGCTGAGCAACAAGTGGAATTGTCTTATGTACCAGAATGAGGTACTCCTATGAACATTGATTGTTTCTCTGTATGTGTATCAGGTACTGTGAATCCCTTGATGTTGTTTGAAGGAGTCGGAGAGGAGGGTGTTGTGATCTCTGCTGAGCCATTTGATAGGGTCAAGTTGGGACCAACAGTTGCGAGAATGGAGGCTGATTTTATGAAGCTGAAAAGGCTACAGACCCAACGGCAGCATTTTGAAGTTTGCATCAAAAGGAGAATTGTAAAAAGGAGACTAAGAGTACTGAAAATGCCCACCACAGGTAATTCATACCCAGACTTGCTCTACAAGTGGCAGCAGGCTAACATAGAGGTAAGCCTAAAGTATATGTCACTTTTGAATGAATTCTTCCTAACGGAAGAGTCTGAGTTAAGAGAAAGTATTAGAGAACAACAGATGGAGCTGTATTGTCATTTTCCGGCTGATATTGTTGATAGACTTATTGACTCTACACTGGATACTGTGCAGTTATATGAGATGCGCTTACTGTCACAAAAACAGCACAAGCTCAAGAGGGACATTGATGACTTTAGGTTAGGCCAGGTCTTCTCTTGGCCGAGGACATATAGTAATGTGCATGGAACTAATGCCGCTGTTTCTACTCAACGGACTGATGCACCTAAAGGACAAATTCATGATACTAATGTGGATGTTAATATGCCTAAGAGTGTAACTGTTGTTAACACAAGTATGAGTGATGGCTCTAGTAATGTATTTTCTATGAGTAATGTGCCCCAGGGGTCGAATGTCCTTGATAGGACTTTTTCTAATTCAGTTGTATCTGCTGAGCCACAGCTCCAGGGTTCGACTGTGGTGAGGGTGGGTTCTACTGCTGCCCCCCCCAGAGGGCCAATCTGTCACTAGTACTGAATTAGAAAAAGCTCTATCAAGGATATGTGTGTGGCTCAAATAAACCCGAATCTGAAACCAGTGGTTAGGAGGAAGGATTTCAATCATACTATGCATGCTGCACATAGTTCTAGTCATGACAATGTTGGCACTGTGATTGTCAATCGCCCTTTCCCCATCAATGTAGTTCACAGGGGAGGAGGGAAATCGAGATCTATGAGCAGGGGCAGGACGAAGAGGAAGTTGTCAGCAGATGCCCAGGTGAACCAAAACCTCAAGAAAATGTGGGAGAAAACTGGGAGACATTCGTGCATAACATTTCCTCCTGCCCACTCAAGTCAGATGAGTTATGGGTACTATCCAAGGGATTGACTTTTATACCTAGTTGTGACAGCAATTATGTTGATACCTTAGTACAGTTTAAGTTATTTATTAGGAATCTGTGCCTTAGATTGGAATTTAAGGATACAGTGCAGGTGTTAGATGGGAAATCATTTAAGAAGCCTAGTGTGTACATGCCAATGTTACCACTGCTAGTAGCTGCTTTCAGTAAACTAGTTGAGAATGATCTGTATGAAATGGAAATGAGAGGGGGTAAGTCCAGTAAACAAAAGGGCAATTTAACTTATGCACAGAGGAGAGCCCTGCAACAGCTGAGGAGTGATCCCTCCCTTGTCATTAGACCTGCTGACAAAGGGGGTGCCCTGGTAGTTATGGACTCTAAGTTCTATGATGAGGCAATGAGGTCTATGTTATCAGACCAAAGGTTTTACAGTTTGGTGGAATGTAAGATGGTGGATATACATGTCCATAGAATACAGATGGTTTTTGATGATTTGATTAAGACTAATGTTATTACGAATGAGTTGTATGAATACTTGTTTGTTAGTGATCCCCTCCTGCCAGTGAAACAGCATCTACCCAAGATCCACAAGGACAGTGTGTGTCCACCCATGAAGCCCATTGCTGCGGACAGGGGGTGGATCACTGAACCATTTTTGTTGTATGTGGAGAGGTCCCTTCGCCCAGTGGTTGACGCAAATGTTTATATTCTAAGGGACACGAAACAGTTCCTGTTGGATTTGTATTAGTCTGTGAGATCTGTCCCTGTTGATCTTCCATATTTAGTCACAATGGATGTTCAGTCCCTATTCACTGTGATACCAAACAGAGATGGGGTGCAGTTGGTGTCTGATTACTTGAAGGACAAATCTGGATTAGATAGTGATGCAGTGGATTTGTTAGCTTTGTTTCTGGAAGTTGTGTTAGAGAACATTTTTTGTTTTGGCTCTCAGTGCTATTTACAGATGGATGGCGTGGCTATGGGCACTTCTTGTGCCAATAGCTACGCCAACCTCTTTATGGCTGCATGGGAGACCAAGTTCTTGTTTGGTATAGGTGATTTTTCGAGGAACGTGATGTTTTATAGGCATTTTGTAGATGATGTGTTTTTCCTTTGGAAGGGCATGAAAGATGAGTTATCCCTCTTCCTGGAGAGAGTTAATGGTCTAACGCAATATCTGAAATTTACCCATGAAGTTTCTGAGAATTGGATTTCCTTTTTGGATGTTTACGTTCAGAGGTTGGAAAGTGGTCTATTGAACACAGGAGTGTATAGAAAGGAGTGTCAACATAATTCCTATCTCCATAGATGCAGTACGCATCCAGGTTACATCTTTGGTAATATTGTGAGGGGTCAGGTATATAGGATGTCACGGTATAATCCCAGTCAGGATGGTTTTGAGGCAGATGTTAGGGATTTATGTGAGAGGTTTAAGAGCAGGGAATATCAGACATCTGACATGGAGAGAGGATTGGCAGATTAATTTGAGGGAACAAGCTGCTGCACCCTTTTTCTCAGAAACTGGAGTGGACCATGATGGTCCCTCCCAGGGTGTTCGGGCAGGGAGTAGAAATCATGGTTTCAGAGTGCCCTTATATTATACTAAGGATGTAGGTAGGTTGAAGGATGTGATTAGATCGCAATGGGGTGTGTTAACACTGGATCCGAATGTGAGGGAAATTGTGGGTGCTGCCCCAGGTTTTGTCTATAAGAATAGATCTAATTTAAAGAAATTGCTGTGTTATCCTGTTATGGATGGTGGAGGTGATAGGGTTGCTGGTACTGTACCCTGTGGTAGTTGCAACTATTGTTGTTCCATAGACACTGATGTCCATTTCTATCACCCTGTCTATGGCACTAACCATGAAGTTAGAGTTCATGCAAACTGTGAATCTACACATGTTGTTTATTTGGCCTCCTGTGGAGCCTGTGCTGCATTTTATGCAGGCAAGATGGACAGGAGGATGAGGGACAGGATAAGGGAACATCTCTACCAGATCAGGATTCGTTCCACTGTCAATGCTCTGTCCAAACATGTCTTGTCTAATGATTCCACACATCTTTTTCATTTTAAAGTATTGGATCTTACACACACTAGTTTTAGGGGGGGGTGTGAGGGGTAGAACTGAGAGTAATGAATCTAAATGGATTGTTAGACTTAGAGCAGATGTTTTTCCTCGACTGAATGAGAAAGTACCATTGAGACCTTTCCTGAAGTCCAGGAGATTGAAGTGATATGTATGACTGTGCTTTTTACATATATATGAGAGCATTTTTATGAGAGCATATTTATGAGAGGATTTATTGTTAGTGTTGTGCAATTAGTATGAATTTATGCAATTTTTTGTTTTTATGCATTTCTATTCATGTTTTATGAGTGGTATAGGTGTTTTTATTTTACTATGGTTAATGAATTTTAGAGTAAGCACTTTATTTATGTTGTGTACTATGATAGTTGCACTGTGCCTTTAATGGTTTATCTGTTTTTGCACCTTTTTTGCCATATAAGGGTGTACAAGAGCTGGGGTTCTTTTGGTCTGAAGAGGCCTATCCAGGTGAAAGCGCTTACCACGTCTCCTGTTTGTATCACAATAAATCCGAATTTTAAAGTTCATGAAGCAGCGGTCCTTTTAGCTTTGTTTCCTGCATTTTGGTTAGTGCTGTGTTTACTGCCTGCATCACTACTGTGCCTTTTATGTTAGTTTATGTGCTTGGACTGAGTTTGGCACAGGTAGCGTTAGTCCTGTGGGGAGTGATATTTCTTGAACTTATAATTATAAAAACAATTGTTTTGGTTGACTGGGTCTGCAAGAGTGACAGGACAATTGGAGACTCTTGTGGAGTACATTCTTACTGTCTGAGAACATCAAGTAGTTATCTGCTACTATAAGCTGCAGAAGGCAGTAAAAGAAAAGCAGACGGACACCCACAATCAAAACTGTAATATTATGGGTTCATAATTGTATTTTCTTTTTTTTTTTTTTTTTTTTTTTGTCAAGTAAAGGTATTCCCAAACTTACAAGCAGCAAGTGAAATATTTTTCTTTCCCTGGGATTTCCCACTGCATTGGTAAGAAGATATAACACAGGGCTTCAGTACAGTATCTTCATTTCAAAACTTACATTGTGAATTTACAAGTACCTGCCCTACCATATAACATTAAAAGAGGACTCTGGTGTATCACTGCAATAGTGCTAGAATTGCACAAGAAAAGTATATGCCTAATAGAAATCTCCAAAGCTGCTGTATTTGAAAAGGTTTAAAGTTTCAGATTTAAAGTAGAATGGCTACAACAGTTTCCCTTAGAACAACCAAGATTCTTGCTCCTTGATGCATCAACTTCTTGTACATTGTTACATTTATGACCAGAGGAAGATGCCGTTAGTGCATCCATTCATAATACTGAATTTCACATTTATGAAAAAAACATTGGTTTGCTCTGAAAGCCTAGTGTTTGTGCATGGATTCATATTATTGTACTCACTTTTCTGAAAAGCTTTTGTCTACATGTAAAGCCTATTGTTTGATTATATAACGTGTCATAATTCCACCATACATGAGCAATGACAGTGTTCCTTGAATATGGAAAGTAAAACATATGTGATATTCTAGGTTTCACTGTGGGTGCTTAGGTGAGTGGGTCTTTTTTACTTTTATGTTACCATTAATAAGAAGAATGAAGGTTATTTACTTACCATAACAACAAACTATTATTAGCATCAGAGAAACCTTTCAGCAGCTTTGAAAGTATAACATGGTTTCCAGAGCCTCAAAAAAGTGTGGCAGAGTGACATATCTAGCAGCATTTAACACTGTTGGTCAAAAAGAGGTGCACTTTTGTTTTGACTAATGTCTGTGTGACAATGCCAACATTTTTTCAGTTTTCAGAGCTGTAAAACAATTTGTGATCATACACATTTTACTCTTTAATTGATAATATTTCATGGTAACTAAAACTTGTCAAGTACTGCAAAAAATTACAACTGTGTCACCTGTTATAACTCCAGTTCATTATATACTCTCAAAATAGCTACCAGTATTTAGAATTTCTTGGAATCTGTTTCTGAAATATGAAACAAATTAGTTTATCCTTGTTGCCCCCACCATTATAATCATCTTTGATACTAGCTGCTGAGGTAAATATTACTGAATAGTCTAAAAATATTAATGTTCTTTTTTTCTATGTAACTTACTGTATATTCAGTAGATTATAAGACATAGAGTTGTTAGTGTATCTTATTTCTATGTTACGTACATTTTCCTTTATAAATGACTTAGTTTTATATATTCTGTGTTATGTTTCTTTTTCTTAATGAATGCTTTAGTTATTATTATTATTTCTGACTAAGATTATGGTTGAAAGGAGTCTGAAGTTAGTTTAGCTCACAGAGTCTTTTTATCGGATAAATATACAAAGTTGAAGTTAACCTAAGCAGGAAATGTTTTGCATGTGCAAAGCAATCAATATTGTTTAACAGTAAAATTCACTATTTCCTCTTCCAGGACAACTTTCTCTGGATGAATTTATTCAAGGAGCACAAAAGGATGTTTGGGTTCTGAAAATGCTGCAGCTGGACATGAATCCGTGTGGCTGGGTAATGGAACAAAGAAGAAAGAGTGCACTTTTTTGATATATATCAATCAAAATTCAGTACTACTGTATGTCTGTAATATGTAAAATGTAATGTGAAATAAAATTGCAAAAGATTTAAAAACATAAAAGCAAGTTGAGAAACTAAATTACAGTACTGTGGTATTTCTTCTACATTCCATATGTGAGATGACACTTTTGTGTCTATAAAATTATTCCTTATACCTCGTCAAATATTGAAGAGGCATTCTAATAAATTTTAAAGAGAAATGTTTTATTTACTTATGTATGTCTGACTAAGCACTTGGTAATATTTCGTCTGTTATTTAGACAGTACAACATTACCAAAATACTGTATCATTACATTTTAGATAAAATATAGCTTTAACGTGTTATTGCTTTGAAGCATGGCACTGTACAAATAAACAAACTGTGTACTTGCAAAAAGTTTATCAACAGTCTAACAGTTTTGTAGCCCATGTGTTAAATTGAGAGGAGCCATTATCTCAGTTTCTTTTTAGGAAAGAAAACAACTTAATTAGCTTAAAATTAAGCTGGATTCAATAGTTTATTTTAAAAGCCATGGCATTTGAATCAGGAGCTTCATTTTTTCACTGTATTGTATGAGGTGATCCATGTGTTCTGCAGTAAGATGCTTCCAGATTATGCACTCTTGATGTATGAGAAAATAGGAACTGTTTTCTACAATCTACTATAAAACAGCCAAATAGATTTTGGAAAACTATCCAGCTAATATGTGCAGTGTACACATATCAGCTGGATAATATGTGTAGTATACAAGAGAGAGCTGGTTTAATGATGAAACTGATATTGTACTTTGTAATTCCATCAGTGTAATAGCAAGGGGTCATCATGCTACCTCTCCGTCTGGGAATGACAGCAGGAGAGTATGAATGGCTTTGTATATGCACACTACACAGCCTTCCCGCATTTAGGAAAATGGTTAATGGTTGTAAAAGCTGAGGCCACATACAGAGCTTTAGGAAAGAAAAAAAAAATATTCAAAATAGAAAAACTGCTTTATTCTGACCTAACTAGTACTGTTGTTGAAATTAAATTAAAAAAGAGTAAAGAATATAACGCAAGATAGAGAAGAACTTAGTAAGACTCTATTGCCAAATGAAATGTTGACTTTATCCCAGTGTCAAGCATCGCCTCTTCAAAACAACTGGCAACAGATGAACAATGATGAACAACAAATCTGCACTTACTTCTTGTGGTGAATACAGCAATATAAAATCTCTTCACCTTTGATCTCACATTTTACTTGGTTGTCATAACAACCTGTTAAACTAAGCACAGCTGTGTTGCTCACAGCTGTCCATCTTCATTTGTTCATTTGTTTCTTCATTCATTCATTTATACAATGACATCTTTGTAAATTACTGAAGCAAAAAAAAAAGTCTAAGCTAACATACATAGTAAAACTATTTGTGTATTCTAGATGTTTCAAGTAACATTTCCAAAAGTAATAGCCCTAACAGCTGTGATAATGAAATTCCAGCTTATGTTCACAGAACTGCGACGTCAACATTTACAGGCATTTTAAACTCACTGAGCACCAGGAATGTTATCTAGAGGAAGGGATATGGAAAACAAAGATGATCCAGTGGATAAAGTACAGTATGGGAACATTCAACAAACCTCTTCTATTTAGGATCATTCAGATGCTAAACATGATAAGAATTCTAAAGTTCTCAGGAATTTTAAATTATCAGTTTTCTTAAAAAAAAAAGAAGTACAGTTATTTTAAACAAATAGACTAAATACTGATGTAAAATGTAATGTATTTACATAATTTCTGCTGTAATGTGCAAATTAGGAGTTGCAAAAAAAGCACCATAAAAGACTTCTTTTACCAAAATTGTATGATGCAAAGATAATAACAGTGCTCACAATGACCAACAGAATGTTTGTCTTTTCGGCTTTTCCCGGTTGGGGGTCACCACAGCGGAACTCCGGTTCGCTAATGATTGGCTACAGTAGATTTTTATGGTGCCGAGTTGCCAGCCCGATGCCCAACCTTCAGCGTAGGCATGCCCATTCACACATGTCTTTCAGAGGCCACTCGACCACGAGGAGGACATGCAGACTCCACACAGAAGGCACTCCAGCCGAGAATCGAACAGGAGAACCTCTGGCTGTGAGGCAACAACGATACCACTGTACCACCACGGCTTGCATAATGACCAACAGAATACTGTCTTTAAATGCTTGACACTTGTTTCACTTTGTATAAGGAAGACCTTTAGACATATGTTTGACCCAGTGTTAACAGAGTCTAGAACAAATGGTACCTTATACTCCCAAAGATGCTGAGCTCCTGGAGAAAGGACACAGAGTGTACTTGTTGTGTTACTTCCTTGTGATGTTGCCATGATACTGTCATTCATGTCACAGGAGAACAATTAGTAACATACAACTCCACTTCCCAGATGTCAATTTGTACAATTACAGAACAGCAGGTAAAAAAAGATGGAAACAGTGGATAAAATGCTAATACATGTACATGATGATACAAATGAGTCCATCCATCCATCCTCAACCCCTTTTCCCATTTTTTACATGGGAATCGTAGTGTCACTTGAACAGCGACAATCATCTCAAGCTAAGGTTTACACCACCAGGTGGCTATCCATGTCATGGCAGTTCATCTGTACCATACACACACACACACACACACGCACCTACGGCCAATTTAGAATATCCAATCCACCTACTGCATGTTTTTGGAGTGTAGGAGGAAACCAGAGTAAATGGGTATCCTTGCTATAACCTTGTCAACCTTGAGTGGAACACTAAAATCACATTAGGTGCCTTCTGCAGTTTCTGGTAAACTAATCTGATTGTAGTGTTCCATGCTAGGTTGACAAGGTTATAACAAGGATACTCATTTGTTCATTTTACAAAGCAGTGCATTTCAGGTACGAAAGAACAAGGACAAGAACAGAATGCATGTTAAAGAAGAACCACACCTAAAAATGAAAAAAAAATGTTTTTCAGCTTATCTTAAACTTTTTTCTGCAATACTTATGTCTCTGTATCAATAGTTATTGTTATTTTCTAATTTATTAAATCCGTTGAATGGGGGCTGCCATGGGTAGCATGATTTTGTTTTGCAGTCAATGCCTCCACTTCCCTGATATCATTTTAGAGGGATAAAGAGAAATCCCTGTGATAAGAGGATCATTTACTGGGATTTTCTCCCTCATCAGCTTACAACAGTAAAAAAAATAAAAGTAGCAGGAATAGTCCAACAACACAAGACCAAAGTATTAAAAAATGAATTTACTGATAATAACTTCTCACAAACATATACACATTAAGTGTTTTTGTCAATAATCAGATTTCTTCAGGATTCTGAAGAAGTCTGATTGTTGACGAAAGCGCTTAATGTGTATATGTTTGTGAGAAGGTGTTATCAGTAAATTAATTTTTTAATACTTTGGTCTTGTGTTGTTGGACTATTCCTGCTACTTTTATTATTTTTTTATTAGTTATTGTCATTCCAGGTTTTGCTCGTTTAGCTTACAACAGTACTTTGACTGCCTACTTTTGACTGTCAGCATCAATCCACATTTTTAATCACTTTGCTTCCTTTGATTTTCATTAGTGGCTATCTCTGATATAGCATTTCAAGGAATATTTGAATGTTAGGCTTGAAAATGTAGCTGAGTTAATTGCTCTTTTCAAAGGAACAGCTCTAGTTCAATGTTAAGATGTGAGAAATCTGACCCCTGTGATTAATGGTATGACTTGGGCTGAAATGGTTTGTGTTGGTTTCTGTGGGTCATATTCCAAAAATGTTGCTCTCGTTGTAAGCCTGCCCTGATTCTGAAAGACCTGCTCTCAGTGTGAATGACCTACTTTGGTGTAAGGCCTATATATAAACAGGCTTACTATGAGGACCAGATTCCAAAACACCAGCACTCAGCCTGCTCTCAGTGTAAGTGGTCATTTACACTGAGAACAAGTCTTTTGGAATCAAGCCCACAGTTTTTAATACTGTAGCTAGAATTAGAGTCTTTGATGATAATCTTCCTTCCCCAGCTCACTGACTTGTCTCAACAAAACACTGTATGCAATGCAAAAATGCTGTAATAAAACACCAGAAGAAACATGCACTTTTACAGAAAGTAATGTATAGAAAAAATATAAAATCAAATACTTAAAAAAATAAGAAAAGATCCGCAGTGGTGCAGCAGTAGCATTGTTGCCTCACAGTAAGAGGTTCTCCCGTTCGATTTTCGGCTGGAGTATGGGGAGTGCCTTCTGTGTGGAGTCTGCATGTCCTCCCCGCAGTTGGGTGGGTGTTCAAAAGACATGCGTAAATGGGCGTGCCTTCATTGAAGGTTGAACATCGAGCTGGCACCTCGGCGTTCGTCAAAATCTACTGCCAATCATTAGCAGACTGGAGTTCCGCTGTGGCGACCCCTAACTGGGAAAAGCTGAAAAACAACAACTTAAAAAAAATAAGAAAAGTGAGATGAAAATATGTTTTATTTGTAGCACTTGCAGTTTTATTAAAGTAAAAAAACAACTAATTTGTAATAAAAAATAAGTTTAAGTTGTGTTGTCTTGTTCATTTAGAAATGAAAACTAAGCTTGAAAGCCTTGCTTTTTGTTCAGACTCCAGACCACACTGTTAATCTGAAGTGTGATGCTGACAATCTGAGACTGATAAGGCACATTTAAATGTCATTGTTTAAGGTCCATTATTTTCTTAATGGCTTTCTAGTTGGAATGAGTGACCATTTTTAGTAGCCTTCATGATGTAACAGATGAGACAAATGCAGAAAAGAAAGGCAAACAGAAATAAGTTCAAACATAAAACAAATGGATTAATTATTAAAGGATGTTTTTTTTTCTGTATGAGGCATGCTCAGTATTGGATTACAGTAAAGGAAAATATTTTTTTCGGCAGAAAAACTTAACATTGGGATGGAGTTCTCCTTTAAGGTAAAGTAAGTGAATTTAGGGCAGATAAAGTAGGTGAAAAAGAGCTAGGAGTTAATGCCATCACCAAGGCTTAATCATGTTGCTCAGTGAAAGAAGACTTTTGAGAAGGCTAGCAAAATAACATGGTACATAAAGGGCTTGAACTCAAAAAGACATGACACTGGCAACACTATATCTGGAATATTTGTGTGCAGTTCCAGAGGCCATGCTAAGAAATGGATATGTTGTACGAAGATATGCAGCAGAGTTGATAATATAGTAAGAGGTATTAAAGAACTCTAATACAAGTAAGGCTCTGGACATCTGCTACCACATTTGTTACCTTCTTTGATTCTGTAAAATTTGGAATCTGAAGATGGCTGGAAGAACAAGATGGAGACCAAGGCATGTGGTAATCTTCATCAATGTCTAGTTCTGACTGTACAATTGTACAAAAATCAGACAGTGTCATATAAATTATTTAAACAGGTGAAAGTACCAGTTTCTTAAAGCCATACACAATGTATTACACATTTATCACTTGCCTGCCCAAAACTGTCTGCCCAGCTTGCTCAACTGTTTTTTTTTCAGAAGTTTGTTCCACTCATCGAGTGTACTCTAGCTTTTCCTGTCCACCTCAAGTTTTAACTCCTCCATTTACCAGTTCTGACAACTTGCTCCAGCACTATCCATTTGGTCGAAGTTCATCTATCATTCCACTTGGAATTTTATGCATTTAGCTCATGCCTTCTCTCTCTCTAGTCTTTATTCTAATGAGAAAAAGCCAGCCATTCTTTAGCCTTTCCTAATTTATATCTCCTATCATTCCCTTCATC
Organism: Protopterus annectens; assembly: GCF_019279795.1. NCBI lineage: Eukaryota > Metazoa > Chordata > Ceratodontiformes > Protopteridae > Protopterus > Protopterus annectens. Next base: position 179,222,050 of record NC_056743.1, read on the forward strand.
ATCTGTGTGACCCTTCTCTGAATCCTATCCATCAATCTGAATTTTTTTTTTTAGAATGGTCTCATAAACTACATATTATACTCCAGGTAGGGCCTGACCAGAGCCCTGTAGGCAAGTACATTTACTTCCTTATTTCTTAAAGATACTCCATAACAATGTAGTCCAGCATTTTGTTCAACTTCACCACTGTTTTTTGTTTTGTTACCTTTTTTTCACACTACATTTGATGGTTTATAGTAGGTTTGATTATTATCACATGTCCTGCTTGGAAAAAGTACTTTTCAGGTTTATCATATACTCTTCAGGCTTACCCTATCTAACAAGCACTGGCAAATTGCATGCTTTGTACATATCCATGTTGAACCTTTACAGCCAGTGAGTTGCCCACCTGGCCAGTCTTCCATCATTGAGTGCCTCCTCAAGTTTGATATTATCTGAAAAAAGAGAGATATAGAGGATCATAATTTGACTTCTGATCAGAACCAGCTTATTATATGATTGAGACATGCATGCCAGGAAATCTAACTCGAGACTGAAGACTGACCCAAGTTGTCTGGGTCTTTACTGAACATCCTGACTGGCACTGTAAATGTTACATAGTGTTATAAGTGTTTAAAGTGAATATGTTTATTCATTTTCAAGTCATGGTAATTCTGTAGTAAAAAAGTGTAATTTGCAGATCAGAAT